>NW_026111998.1:307500-397500 GCF_024679095.1 Eriocheir sinensis
GAATGTCCTCACTTTGTTGTATAGAAAGTCTCATTAGTAAGGAAGTATATATGAATTTTCTGAGTCTAGACCTATACTAACTGCTCGGGGTTTGTTAGGTTAGGTAAGGTTAAGTTTAGGGTATCTTCAAACACACGATAGCCAGCACCTTATGGTATAAATTAACAAAGAATGGCCTCACTTTGTTGTATAGAAAGTCTCATTAGTAAGGAAGCATATATGAATGTTCTGAGTCAAGACCTATAGTAACTTTTTTTTTTCATTATTGTTTCCTTTATTTTTGCCCTTGAGCTGCTTCCTATGCTGTAAAAAAAAACAATTTGGGGTTTGTTAGGTTAGGTTAGGTTAAGTTTAGGGTATCTTCAAACACATGATAGCCAGCACCTTATGGAGTAAAACAACAACCCCAATCCTCACTAACCTAGAATCCCCTGTCTTCCCTTCTTCAACTCCTCCACCTCCTCCTTGCCCTACCCACCTCCCTATCTTTAATATAATGTTCACTAAATCACCCACACTGTCACCGTAATCCCTCCTTCCTCCCCATCTTCCCCTCCTCCCTCCTCCTCCTCCACCACTCCCCTTTCTTCCCTACCTTACTGCATTCACCCATTCTTTCCTTCTTCCCCAAAATTACCAAACCATCCCCTCCTCACCCCAACAATCCCCATTACATCCCAAAGCTCCTCAGCCTCCCCACTCCACTTCATTCAGCCATCTCATCTATCTTTCCTTCCTCCTCCCCCCAATATCCCACCACCACCCAAAACTCCATCACCCTCCCCTCTCTCCCCACCTTCCCATATTTCCCCTCCTCCTTCCCACCCCTTCACGCTAACTCCCATCCATCTATCTTTCCTCCACCAGAATCGCCACTTTACCTCCACCTTCCCCTTCCCCTTCCCTTCCCCCTTCCCCTCCCCTCCCTTCCACGCCTCGCCCATCTGTCTACCCAGCCTCGAAGTGGATTCCTTCTCGCTCAGATAATTACTAATTTAATATTCCACAAAGTTATACCTTAAAGTTGAACTCTGGACCTGCTCCGCTGCACCCCCATTCCTGACCTCCACCTCCGCCCCACCTTCTACCCCCTCCTTTCTAGCCAGCACCCCAGCAACCCCTCCCTCCCTTTCCTCAGTCCATCCGTTGCATCTCTCTCTCTCTCTCTCTCTCTCTCTCTCTCTCTCTCTCTCTCTCTCTCTCTCTCTCTCTCTCTCTCTCTCTCTCTCTCTCTCTCTCTCTCTCTCTCTCTCTCTCTCTCTCTCTCTCTCTCTCTCTCTCTCTCTCTCGTTTGTTTTGTTTTTTTGTTTCATTATTTTTGCAGCAATAGTTTTCTTTTTTTCATTTGTTTTGTTGTTGTTGTTCTTTGTGTGTATGTGGATAGAGGATTTATGTGTGTGTGTGTGTGTGTGTGTGTGTGTGTGTGTGTGTGTGTGTGTGTGCGTGCGTGCGTGCGTGCGTGCGTGCGTGCGTGCGTGCGTGCGTGCGTGCGTGCGTGCGTGCGTGCGTGCGTGCGTAACATTAATTAAGGTGCGTGGCCCGGCAAGGTGAAATGCACAGGAATTGGATTAACCTTCTCACACCCTCCCATTAACCTCGCATTGTCCTCAGATTGTCCTCCTGTTTTCATTATATTGTCCTGTTTTCATTGTATTGTCCTCTTTTCATTGTATTGTCCTGTTTTCATTGTATTGTCCTCTTTTCATTGTATTGTCCTGTTTTCATTGTATTGTCCTGTTTTCATTGTATTGTCCTGTTTTCATTGTATTGTCCTGTTTTCATTGTATTGTCCTGTTTTCATTGTATTGTCCTGTTTTCATTGTATTGTCCTGTTTTCATTGTATTGTCCTGTTTTCATTGTATTGTCCTGTTTTCATTGTATTGTCCTGTTTTCACTGTATTGTCCTTTTATATTGTATTGTCCTGTTTTCATTGTATTATCCTGTTTGCATTGTATTGTCCTGTTTTCATTGTATTATCCTGTTTTCATTGTATTGTCCTGTTTTCATTGTATTGTCCTGTTTTCATTGTATTATCCTGTTTTCATTGTATTGTCCTGTTTTCATTGTATTGTCCTGTTTTCATTGTATTGTCCTGTTTTCATTGTATTATCCTGTTTTCATTGTATTATCCTGTTTTCATTGTATTGTCCTGTTTTCATTGTATTGTCCTGTTTTCATTGTATTGTCCTGTTTTCATTGTATTATCCTGTTTTCATTGTATTATCCTGTTTTCATTGTATTATCCTGTTTTCATTGTATTGTCCTTTTTTCATTGTATTATCCTGTTTTCATTGTATTGTCCTGTTTTCATTGTATTATCCTGTTTTCATTGTATTGTCCTGTTTTCATTGTATTTTCCTGTTTTCATTGTATTGTCCTGTTTTCATTGTATTTTCCTGTTTTCATTGTATTGTCCTGTTTTCATTGTATTGTCCTGTTTTCATTGTATTGTCCTGTTTTCATTGTATTGTCCTGTTTTCATTGTATTATCCTGTTTTCATTGTATTATCCTTTTTTCATTGTATTATCCTGTTTTCATTGTATTATCCTTTTTTCATTGTATTATCCTGTTTTCATTGTATTGTCCTCCTTTCATGATATTGTCCTCCTTTCATGATATTGTCCTCCTTTCATGATATTGTCCTTTCATTATATTTTCCTCCTGGTTTCATTGTGTTCTGCTCCTACTTTCATATTATCCTCACATCATCCTCATTGTCCTCACTTTGTACTCATCTCTCTCTCTCTCTCTCTCTCTCTCTCTCTCTCTCTCTCTCACTCACACACACACACACACACACACACACACACACACACACTAATCCTTATCCACGTTCCATTCTTATCAATATAATCTTTACACATCTCCCTCGTTTCCCCATTAGCTTGCCATAGAGGATTATAAAGTCCTTTCCATACGTCTGTGTTGTGCCTTTTCATTGATGCTGAGTATTAATGAGATCTTTTCCTCTCTTTACAGGTAAGGCACAATACCTGAGGCTCGAGAGGAAGGAAGGAAGGAGTGGTGTAAGCTGATCAAGGTTTATGTGTGTGTAGGTGTGGTCGTTTGTGTGTGTGTGTGTGTGTGTGTGTGTGTGTGTGTGTGTGTGTGTGTGTGTGTGTGAAGAATTAAAAGCAAAAAGAAGATATGTTGCTTCATTACTACGTATAGCAAATTTAGTGACAAAAAATGCAAAACTAAAAGAGGGAAGCAGAAACGAAAGAAAAAAATACACAAAAAAAGAGAAAAATTCATATTCATTCATTTACATTTTACAGAAGCGAGAGAAAAGAACTAGAAAATTTAGCAACAACACAAGCAAAATATAACATTGTGGTGCAACTCAAAATAATAAAAAAAATACATAATTCATCACAGCTATCATGAGATCAAAGGAATGGATAGAATAGACACTTAAAAAAAAACATAGATACATAAAAGACTACAGAATTAACAGATAGACAATATGATAGAACCCAAAGGCAGGAGTAGGAGGAGGGGGAGGAAGAGGAGCCTTTGATGAAGCAGATAAGGGTGTGCCTATCTCTGAGTGCCGGTTCAGTGCCATTGCAAGAAGTGGCGAGGATGTGGAAAATGTAATGGTCGAGTTCTGAATCCCCGAGGTGACGTGTGGGAGGAGGAGGAGGAGGAGGAGAGGCAGAGTAGGGTTCGAGAGAGGATCATTGAGGATATTTGTTCGTCCCTTATCCTCCTCCTCCTCCTCTTCCTCCACCTCCTCTTCCTCTTCCTCCTCCTCCTTGACCTCATCCTACTAACAATGTCCCTCTCATCGTTTTTTTTTTTGCTTTATTTATCCTCCTCCTCCTCCTACTACTCCTCCTACTCGAAGCGCCTTCCGGACTGTTATGTCATGAAATGTGTGGGATGTGCAGCGAGGGAAATTACAAACACACACACACACACACACACACACACACACACACACACACACACACACACACACACACACATTATTACGTACATACATGGCATACACGGGTGATATTAATGTGCGTGTCTCCGTCCCGAGTTATGTAATTATATTTATGCATCTCACGCCGGGTGGCCGCCATTAATTACAGGTGGGGAAGGTGCGGGCATGGGGAGGGGGGGGGGCATGTAGGTGCATTGTACGACCCGTTGTTTGATGACACTTGTGGTGATGATAATGATAATGATGATGGTAATAATAATAATAATAATAATAATAATAATAATAATAATAATAATAATAATAATAATAATAATAATAATAATAATAATAATAATAATAATAATAATAATAATAAGTACAGTATAGATGGTAATGATGATGGGAATGATAGTAAGTGCTGTAAAGATGCAAAGGAAGGGAAAGTTTGACAAAAGGAAAGGAAAAGATGTGTGTGTGTGTGTGTGTGTGTGTGTGTGTGTGTGTGTGTGTGTGTGTGTGTGTGTGTGTGTGTGCAGACGAAGGAAAGTATGAGCGGAAAGGAAGGAAACGAATAATGAGGTCTTTTGGAGCCCCCGAGGGAGGTTCAGTAACACGAGGATTTCTTGGTATTTTTGTTAAAAGTAGCAAAGTGTCGTAAGAAAAATCCTTTGTCTTAAGATACCCAAGAGGAGGAGGAGGAGGAAGAAGAAAAAGAAGAAGAAGAAGAAGAAGAAGAGGAGGAGGGGAACAAAAAAAAGGACAAGTAAGAAGATGATAACGAGAAACTGTATGATAGAAACTTAGCAAAATGATAAAGGAAAAACAGAGGCAACAAAACAGGTATGATATGGATGGATGCATTGATATAACTGGATGGAAAAAGACAAACAAGTAAAGAGAGAGAGAGAGAGAGAGAGAGAGAGAGAGAGAGAGAGAGAGAGAGAGAGAGAGAGAGAGAGAGAGAGAGAGAGAGAGAGAGAGAGAGAGAGAGAGAGAGAGAGAGAGAGAGAGAGAGAGAGAGAGAGAGAGAGAGAGAGAGAGAGAGAGAGAGAGACGAAGGTAAAACAACAAGTAATGACTCAGCAAATTGTTTAGAAACACATGACGGAAAAGAGAAAAAGAAAATAATGTTAAACTAAAACGAAGTTAGAACATGACTTGAGGTTCTCACAAACTAGCAACATGTAAGAGAAAATATATGAAGGTAAGAATTGAGATTATAGAATTTTTTTTTATAATTGGAAAGGGGAGAAGGGGGGAAAGATGGAGGGAGAAGAACTTGGTGGGTGGGAAGGTGGGGAGGAAAGGGAGGGGAGGTGATGGGTAAGGCAGGTAGGGAGGAGAGTAGTGGAATTAGATAATGGGGAATGGGGAAGGGGGTAAAGGAATGGTGGGGATTGGAGGGGAGGGATTCTCAGGTAAAACTCTTATATAAAAACGAAAATAAAAATAAAAGCAGAACAAAATTAATGAAAAAGAATGAAAACGAGCCCTAGATTCTCATTACACGAGATTATTTAAAAGAATAAGTAAGAAAGGAAACAACGTAAAAAGATGAGAGTGAAAGAACTTAAAAATGTGTGTGTGAGAGAGAGAGAGAGAGAGAGAGAGAGAGAGAGAGAGAGAGAGAGAGAGAGAGAGAGAGAGAGAGAGAGAGAGAGAGAGAGAGAGAGAGAGAGAGAGAGAGAGAGAGAGAGAGAGAGAGAGAGATTTACATAGATTTACATAGAAAATCAGACCACACAGACCCCATGGTCCAGACTTGGTGGTCTGTCCTTAAACCTAAGTGATTTTACATTAATCAGACTCCAAAACGTTGCACTTCTACTCTAGTTGATATTAAGTTGAAGGAAGTGACGATCGAGCTTATTTTTGAAAGAGTCAATCGTGTTACACTGGACCACTGATGGTGGAAGCTTATTCCATTCTCGCACTACAACGTTGGTGAAGAAAAATTTTGTGCAGTCTGAATTTACTTGTCTACATCTGAGTTTTACGCCATTGTTCCTCGTGCGCAGACTGTCATCGATCATAAACAATGTTGATCTGTCTACATTCGTGAAACCATTAAGTATTTTAAAACATTCGATCAGTTTTCCTCGGAGGCGACGTTTCTCAAGAGAGAACATAATAAGGGTAGAAAGCCTTTCTTCGTAGGATTTGTTGCGCAAGGAAGGGATCATTTTCGTTGCCCGACACTGAACACCATCTAATTTAGCAATATCCTTTGCATGGTGGGGGGACCAAAACTGTACCGCATATTCCAAGTGGGGTCTGACTAAACTGTTGTAGAGCGGGAGTATTACATCTTTATTCTTGAATACAAAGTTTCTTTTAATGAAGCCCAACATTCTGTTCGCTTTATTTGCTGCATCGATGCATTGCTGTGAGAATTTGAGGTTTGACGCGATTTTGACCCCCAAGTCTTTGACGCATTGAACGCTTTTGAGTTTAACGCCGCGCATTTCGTATTCGAACTTCTTATTCCTCGTTCCAACTTGAAGGACCTGGCACTTGTCTACGTTAAAGGGTATCTCCCATCTATCCGACCAAGCTGAAATTTTGTGCAAATCCTCTTGGAGGCTTTGCCTGTCTTCGTCAGTGAGAACCGAGTTACCAATCTTTGTGTCGTCTGCAAATTTACTAATGCGGTTATTGAGTCCAACATCCACGTCGTTGATGTAAATAATGAAGAGCACTGGGCCAAGAACCGAGCCCTGAGGGACGCCACTAGTGACAGGCGCCCACTCTGAGTTAAATCCGTCAATCACTACTCTTTGTTGTCTGTTGCTCAACCAATTCGCGATCCATTGGTTTACTTGACCGTCAATACCTATTTGCTTTAATTTGTAAAGTAATTTATGATGCGGGACTTTATCAAACGCTTTCTGGAAATCAAGATAGACTACGTCCACTGATTTGGTTACGTCATAAACAGTGAAGAGGTCGTTATAAAAGGTTAATAGGTTTGATAGGCAGGATCTTTTGTTTCGAAAGCCATGTTGTGAGTCCCCAATCAATGAGTGGCTTTCAAGGTAACTCACAATTTTGTCTATAATTATGCCCTCAAGTAGCTTACCTACAACCGAAGTTAGACTAATGGGCCTGTAATTACCTGGTACTTTTTTGTCTCCTTTCTTGAAAATCGGTGTCACGTTAACCTTTTTCCAATCTGAAGGGACGATGCCTTGTCGCAAGGACATATTGAATACGGTTGTGAGGGAGGAGAGTATTTCGCTCTTCGTTTCTTTCAGCAGAGTTGGATATACTTTGTCAGGTCCAGGACTTTTATTTGTTTTAAGTAAATGGAGAGCCTTAAGGACTTCATCGGTTGTTATTTCAAAATTAGGCAATGCATGCTCGAGATTTACAATAGTACTGGTGTTGGTGGTAGCGAGAGGAAGACTGTTAGTATTAAACACCGAGGAAAAGTAATTGTTTAAGAGGTTTGCAATGTGTTGGCTGTCAGTCACTAGTGCACCGTCGCTGTTTGTTAAAGGTCCAATACCACTTTTGATCGCCTTTCTGTTGTTTATGTAACTGAAGAAAGATTTCGGGTTATTTTTACAGTTGGCTGCAATATTTTCTTCATATCTACGCTTTGCCTGACCTACTAGTCTTTTTACTCGTCGCCTGGCATCATTATAAAGTCTAATGTTCTCGGGCGTGCTTTGTTCTTTCTTTAACCTGTAAAACATTTTTTTCTCATTGACTGATTGTTTAATTTCGCTATTAAACCACGGTGGGCTTTTATTAGTGTTAATTCGCTTCTCGCACAAGGGTACGAATGTGTTCTGCTGAGTGAGTAAGTGATTTTTAAGGCTTAGCCAGGCTTCCTCTACGTTGCCGTCATCTGATAGTTGTATTTCTGTTAGTTTTTGTCGGATTTCTACGAAGTTAGCTCTTTTGAAATTGGGCACCTTTACTTTATTTTCAGTCACTGATGATTGAGCTTTAATGTCGACGCGCACTAATTTATGATCGCAAGAACCGAGGTGTTCTCCTACCGTGACACTACTGACAAGGTTATCTTGGGTCGTTATAACAAGGTCGAGTATATTATTTTGTCGAGTTGGCTCAGAAACCATTTGGCTTAGATAATTTTCTTCTAGAAATTCGATCATTCTATGTGACTCGCCTTCTGTACCTGACAGTGTCGCCCAGTCGATATGGGGGAGGTTAAAGTCTCCTAATATCAGTGAGTCGCTGTTATTAAGTGACTGCCTTAAGACGCTGTACATTTCAAGGTCGTCATCGAGTGATTGCCCGGGAGGTCTGTAGGTGACAGATATATTTAAATTGAATTTTGCAATGTTTACTTGCACGCACAAATGTTCAACGTTACTGTTTCCCGGTGTTTTGTCAGTGGGTTGCAAATAGCTTTTGACATAAAGGGCGACGCCACCGCCTCTACGGTTTACACGATCTTTGTTGAAGAGTCTGTAGCCATCTATGTTGTATTCGGAACTTAAATCAATATTTGTGGTGTCGATAAATGTTTCGGTTATAGCAATTATGTCAAAATTTTCTGTTAAAGCAAGACATCTCAGTTCATCAAATTTGTTTCTTAGGCTACGCGCATTGAAACTAAGGATTTTTAAGTTATCTAGAGGCTTGGTAATAGAGGTGGTGGTACTTGCGGGATCACGGTTACGGGTTTGTTGCGATGCACGGCGTCTATTTACACGGGCGAGGTGGAGGGACGTGGCCGTGACTCGTTTTTTGCTCGGATGACACGCACTGCTTCGTTGAGGAGCCTTCCGAGTCTGGCTGCCCCGATGGGAGAAAGGTGCAATCCGTCCCTGTGGAACAGCTCATTTTGTCCATAGAAATTGTCCCATGCGTTTAGGAACTCCACGTCAAGCTCCCTACAAAGAGTCTGTAAGCGGTTGTTTAGGCTGAAGGCCTAATTGAAAAAGTCGCTCTCCGCCCAAGTCCGTGGTAGAACTCCTGAAATCAAAATGTTAGGGGATTTAGTCTTATACTGCTGGATGAGCCTACGGTACTTCTCCAGGAGTTCCTCAGACCGGGTCGTGGTGATGTCGTTCGTACCTGTGTGAATAACAAACAGTGAATCATTAGTAGCCTGGGGGGAGATCTCCTCAAGAGCAGCAGTTATGTCGTCGATCCCAGCACCAGGATAGCAATAGTTCCGTCTTCGACGAGGAACTCTGCCGCAGAACTCAACGACCTGCTGGCGAATCATGGAGTCACCCACCAGGAAGGTGCTCTCCTGCTCGTCCTCCTCCTCCAGAATGGCAAACCTGTTGAAGCAATGAACAGGATAAATCGCTTGTCTGGCTGGTTTGGCTCCTCCATTCACGACGGTGAAGCCATCATGGGCGGTGCCACTAGCATCCTCCCGTTGCGTGGTGTTGTCCGCTGGTGTCGACGGTACCGCTGAGGGCAAGGGGGCGGTTGGAGAAGGGTTTGGCACCACAGCAACGTTAGCCTGGATGAATTCCTGCAAGGAGGCAACAGTGCGAGAAAGCTCTATTATTTTATTCTGACCTGCTTCCATCTTCTCTTCTTGCTCCTGCAGTCTGGTCTCGAGATGCTGCCTGGTGAGAGAAAGCTCTATTATTTTATTCTGGCCTTCTTCCATCTTCTCTTCCTGCTCCTGCAGTCTTGTCTCGAGATGCTGCCTGGAGAGACACAGTCGACAGACAGCAGAACGCCCTGTAAAAAAGTGAGCTGAGAAGCTACCGTTACAAGTACTGCACTTCTTAGGCGCCATCTTAGCTGAAATGAAAGAGATAAAACACAGAGTGAAGGGGATTAGGAAAGGGGGTGAGGTGTGTGAGAGGTAGTTTAGTAATGGAGGAAAAGTGAGAGAGAGGAGGAGTAGGAAGGGATGTGAGGTGAGTAAAGAGGGGGAAAGAGAGGTGTGTGAGATCAAGGAGGGTTAGGAAATAGGTGAAGTGGGAGAGAGAAGGAGTAGGAAGGGATGTGAGGTGAGTAAAGAGGGGGAAAGAGAGGCGTGAGTGAGGTGTGTGAGATCAAGGAGGGTTAGGAAATAGGTGAGGTGGGAGAGAGGAGGAGTAGGAAGGGATGTGAGGTGAGTAAAGAGGGGGAAAGAGAGGCGTGAGTGAGGTGTGTGAGATCAAGGAGGGTTAGGAAATAGGTGAGGTGGGAGAGAGGAGGAGTAGGAAGAGATGTGAGGTGAGTAAATAGGGGGAAAGGGAGGCGGTGAGTGAGGTGTGTGAGATCAAGGAGGGTTAGGAAATAGGTGAGGTGGGAGAGAGGAGGAGTAGGAAGAGATGTGAGGTGAGTAAAGAGGGGGAAAGAGAGGCGGTGAGTGAGGTGTGTGAGATCAAGGAGGGTTAGGAAATAGGTGAGGTGGGAGAGAGGAGGAGTAGGAAGGGATGTGAGGTGAGTAAAGAGGGGAAAGGGAGGCGGTGTGTTTGGGGTGTGAGTTCAAGGTGGTTTAGGTAATAGGTGAGATGAGTGAGAGGGAGTTTGGGAAAGGAGGTAAGTGGGAGAGAGGAGGAGTAGGAAGGGATGTGAGGTGAGTGAGGTGTGTGAGAACAAGAAAGGTTAAGAAAGAGGCGAGGTAAGGTGGGTGAAGGGATGGGTAAATAGGATGTGAGGTAAGGTGAGGGCGGGGGGGAGGGCTGAGAAATATGTGGAGGTGAGGGAGGAGTAGGAAGGGCTAATCCTCTAGGGGATGAGGAGGAGCAAAAGGGATGTGAGGTGAGCGAGGGTGGGGGGGCTTAGGTGAGGTAAAGGGGTGTAGGAAGTGTTAATCCTCTAGGGGATTTAAAGAGGGTGTAGTGAGGAGGAGCAGATTGAATCCTCAGGGAATTCAAAGGGTGGGTTGTCGACACACCCAAATCACACGTGAGACACTCGGGAACACAAAGTCACACTCGGGACACACGAAACACTTAGAAACCCAAGCACAAGCACGACTAAACACCCTCAAGTCACTCGCAAAAACACCGGAAATACAACAGCACACTCAAAACACTCTGAAACCCACGCAGAGCACTATAAACAGCCAAATCACACGCAAAAGCACTGGAAACACAACACACTCGAAACGCAGAACACTCGAAAAACAGCCAAATCACACGCAAAAACACCGGAAACAAAACAGCACACTCAAAACACTCTGAAACCCACGCAGTACACTTAGAAGCAGCCAAATCACACGCAAAAACACCGGAAACACAACACACTTGAATCACTCTGAAACCCACGCAGAACACCCGGAAACAGCCAGATCACACGCAAAAACACCGGAAACACAAATCACAGAGGCAACCACAGGCAGAAACCACAAGCGAACACACACCGAGCACGTGTCGGGAAATCACAGGCAACACACAAGGTCCACAAGCGAGAACACACAAACGCACGTGAAAGCAAACGCAATCCCAACAGCACGACGAAAACACAGGGCAAGCGATGTTGTGGAGCGCAGCGGGGTGAGGTCACGACCTTCTCTCAGCAGAGGTCGGGTGTGAGAGAGAGAGAGAGAGAGAGAGAGAGAGAGAGAGAGAGAGAGAGAGAGAGAGAGAGAGAGAGAGAGAGAGAGAGAGAGAGAGAGAGAGAGAGAGAGAGAGAGAGAGAGAGAGAGAGAGAGAGAGAGAGAGAGAGAGAGAGAGAGAGAGATTTACATAGATTTACATAGAAAATCAGACCACACAGACCCCATGGTCCAGACTTGGTGGTCTGTCCTTAAACCTAAGTGATTTTACATTAATCAGGAGACTCCAAAACGTTGCATTTCTACTCTAGTTGATATTAAGTTGAAGGAAGTGACGGTCGAGCTTATTTTTGAAGGAGTCAATCGTGTTACACTGGACCACTGATGGTGGAAGCTTATTCCATTCTCGCACTACAACGTTGGTGAAGAAAAATTTGGTGCAGTCTGAATTTACTTGTCTACATCTGAGTTTTACGCCATTGTTCCTCGTGCGCAGACTGTCATCGATCATAAACAATGTTGATCTGTCTACATTCGTGAAACCATTAGGTATTTTAAAACAGTCTTTGACGCATTGAACGCTTTTGAGTTTAATGCCGCGCATTTCGTATTCGAACTTCTTATTCCTCGTTCCAACTTGAAGGACCTGGCACTTGTCTACGTTAAAGGGCATCTCCCATCTATCCGACCAAGCTGAAATTTTGTGCAAATCCTCTTGGAGGCTTTGCCTGTCTTCGTCAGTGAGAACCGAGTTACCAATCTTTGTGTCGTCTGCAAATTTACTAATGCGGTTATTGAGTCCAACATCCACGTCGTTGATGTAAATAATGAAGAGCACTGGGCCAAGGACCGAGCCCTGAGGGACGCCACTAGTGACAGGCGCCCACTCTGAGTTAAATCCGTCAATCACTACTTTTTGTTGTCTGTTGCTCAACCAATTCGCGATCCATTGGTTTACTTGACCGTCAATACCTATTTGCTTTAATTTGTAAAGTAATTTATGATGCGGGACTTTATCAAACGCTTTCTGGAAATCAAGATAGACTACGTCCAGTGATTTGGTTACGTCATAAACAGTGAAGAGGTCGTTATAAAAGGTTAATAGGTTTGATAGGCAGGATCTTTTGTTTCGGAAGCCATGTTGTGAGTCCCCAATCAATGAGTGGCTTTCAAGGTAACTCACAATTTTGTCTCTAATTATGCCCTCAAGTAGCTTACCTACAACCGAAGTTAGACTAATGGGCCTGTAATTACCTGGTACTTTTTTGTCTCCTTTCTTGAAAATCGGTGTCACGTTAGCCTTTTTCCAATCTGAAGGGACGATGCCTTGTCGCAAGGACATATTGAATACGGTTGTGAGGAAGGAGAGTATTTCGCTCTTTGTTTCTTTCAGCAGAGTTGGATATACTTTATCAGGTCCGGGACTTTTATTTGTTTTAAGTGATTTGAGGGCTTTAAGGACTTCATCGGGTTTTATTTCAAAGTTAGACAATGCATGCTCGGGATTTACATTAGTACTGGTGTTGGTGGTGGTGGTGGGAGGACTGTTATTATTAAACACCGAGGAAAAGTAATTATTTAATAGGTTTGCAACGTGTTGGCTGTCAGTCACTAGTGCACCGTCGCTGTTTGTTAAAGGTCCAATTCCACTTCTGATCGCCTTTCTGTTGTTTATGTAACTGAAGAAGGATTTCGGATTATTTTTACAGTTGTCTGCAATATTTTCTTCATATCTACGCTTTGCCTGATGCACTAATCTTTTTACTCGTCGCCTTGCATCATTGTAAAGTCTAATGTTTTCGGGCGTGCTTTGGTCTTTCTTTAACCTGTAAGACAATTTTCTCCTTGACTGAGTGTTTAATTTCGCTATTAAACGAAGGTGGACTTTTATTACTGTTAATTCGCTTCTCGCACAAGGGGACAAATGTGTCCTGCTGAGTGAGTAAGTGATTTTTAAAGTTTAGCCAGGCGTCCTCTGCATTGCCGTCATCTGATAGTTGCATATCTATTAGTTTCGAAAAACAGTAACAGGCATGAGGAAAAAAACGATTAGTCAGAAAAGCAAAGAGGAGTTTAAAGGACAAGGAAAAAGAGGGAAAAAAAGGAGATGAGAGAATGGAAAAAAAAGCAGAGAAGACAAATAGGAGAAGAATAGTAGCAGATATGACGACAAAAGAAATAGAAAAGCAAAGATTAGTTAAAAGGACAAGGAAAAAGAGGAAAAAAAAGGAGATGAGAGAATGGGAAAAAAAGAAGCAGAGAAGACAAATAGGGGAAGAATAGAAGTAGGTATAAAAAAAATAATCACAAAAGCAAAGAATAGTTTAAAGGACAAGGAAAAAGAGGAAAAAAAGATGAGAGAATGGAAAAAAAGAAGTGAAGAATAGAAGTAGGTTTGAAGAAAAAATATTAGTAAGAAAACCAAAGAATAGTTTAAAGGACAAGAAAAACAGAGGAAAAAAGAATACAAGATGAGATGCCGAGATGAGTCTGTACACGGATCTTCTCTCATCGCGAAGTCACATTAGGGGAGAGAAATGGAAGCTCGGGGCTCTCTGGGCGCATCTGTCTCGCCGGCAATTACAAGGAGGCTGCGCGATCCCCGGCGGCCTGATAACTTGACAGCCGCACCTACCATTAGAGAGAGAGAGAGAGAGAGAGAGAGAGAGAGAGAGAGAGAGAGAGAGAGAGAGAGAGAGAGAGAGAGAGAGAGATAGAGAGAGAGAGAGAGAGAGAGAGAGAGAGAGAGAGAGAGAGAGAGAGAGAGAGAGAGAGAGAGAGAGAGAGAGAGAGAGAGAGAGAGAGAGAGAGAGAGAGAGAGAGAGAGAGAGAGAGAGAGAGAGAGAGAGAGAGAGAGAGAGAGAGGGAGAGAGAGAGAGAGAGAGAGAGAGAGAATAATAATGAAAGAAGGAGATTAGAGAGAGAGAGAGAGAGAGAGAGAGAGAGAGAGAGAGAGAGAGAGAGAGAGAGAGAGAGAGAGAGAGAGAGAGAGAGAGAGAGAGAGAGAGAGAGAGAGAGAGAGAGAGAGAGAGAGAGAGAGAGAGAGAGAGAGAGAGAGAGAGAGAGAGAGAGAGAATTTATTTTAGTTGAACTGGAGGAAAGTAAGGCGGAGGCAAAGGAAGGAAGCGGAGGTGATTAAGGCGAGGTGGAGGAAAGTAAAGGGGAGGAGAGAGAGTGAGGTAGGTTAGGGGAGGGGACGAGGGAGAGGACGAGGAAGGTTAGGGGAGGGGAGAGAGGGAAGGAGAGAGAGTGAGGAAGGCTTGGGAAGGTGAGGGAGAGTGAGGAAGACTTGAGAAAGGGACAGAGTGAGGAAGACTTGAGAAAGGGAGAGAGTGAGGAAGACTTGAGAAAGGGAGAGAGTGAGGAAGACTTGGGGAGGGTAGAGGGAAGGAGGGAGAGTGAGGAAGACTAGGGAAGGTGAGAGAGGGAAGGAGGGAGAGTGAGGAAGACTTGAGAAAGGGAGAGAGTGAGGAAGACTTGGGGAGGGTAGAGGGAAGGAGGGAGAGTGAGGAAGACCTGAGAAAGGGAGAAAGGGAGGAAGACTTGTGGACGGTAGAGGGAAGGAGGTTGAGCGAGGAAGGTTAGATCCCGGCCCCGTGTTACCGTTACCCGCCACGCACAATGTAGTGACTCTCCTGATGCGGGAAGCGACCCCAGACCTTCAATCAACCCTAACTTCAGCGAGCAGCTACAGCGTATGCCCCAATTATAGATAGATAGATAGATAGATACAGATAATTTTCCTCTTACCTTCCGACCATGTCACAAAGCTTCCTAACAAAGAGCAAATCGCAGCAATTGGAAGAACACACATTACGAAATGGACTTTGAAACACTCCAGCTAAAAAAGTAGTTTGGGACGAACAGAACCTCTACCAGTGTACTATGCGAAAGAGCAATTATGTCGTCTGTTCCTACACGTAGTCTTTATAACTCTTCATTGGTAGGACGGGAGGAGAGGGAAAAGAATATAGTTAGTGTGATGAGTAAGATAAGGGTGAAAGATGAATAAAAACACAGCTATGAGAAGGAACGAGGCAAAGAAATGCAAGGAAATGAGCGAAAGGAAGGAGAAAAACAGAGAGAGAGAGAGAGAGAGAGAGAGAGAGAGAGAGAGAGAGAGAGAGAGAGAGAGAGAGAGAGAGAGAGAGAGAGAGAGAGAGAGAGAGAGAGAGAGAGAGAGAGAGAGAGAGAGAGAGAGAGAGAGAGAGAGAGAGAGATTTACATAGAAAATCAGACCACACAGACCCCATGGTCCAGACTTGGTGGTCTGTCCTTAAACCTAAGTGATTTTACATTAATCAAAAGACTCCAAAACGTTGCACTTCTACTCTAGTTGATATTAAGTTGAAGGAAATGACGGTCGAGCTTATTTTTGAAGGAGTCAATCATGTTACACTGGACCACTGATGGTGGAAGCTTATTCCATTCTCGCACTACAACGTTGGTGAAGAAAAATTTTGTGCAGTCTGAATTTACTTGTCTACATCTGAGTTTTACGCCGTTGTTCCTCGTGCGCAGACTGTCATCGATCATAAACAATGTTGATCTGTCTACATTCGTGAAACCATTAAGTATTTTAAAACATTCGATCAGTTTTCCTCGGAGGCGACGTTTCTCAAGAGAGAACATGTTAAGGGTAGAAAGCCTTTCTTCGTAGGATTTGTTGCGCCAGGAAGGGATCATTTTCGTTGCCCGACGCTGAACACCTTCTAATTTAGCAATATCCTTTGCATGGTGGGGGGACCAAAACTCTACCGCATATTCCAAGTGGGGTCTAACTAAACTGTTGTAGAGCGGGAGTATTACATCTTTATTCTTGAATACAAAGTTTCTTTTAATGAAGCCCAACATTATGTTCGCTTTATTTGCTGCATCGATGCATTGCTGTGAGAATTTGAGGTTTGACGCGATTTTGACCCCCAAGTCTTTGACGCATTGAACGCTTTTGAGTTTAACGCCGCGCATTTCGTATTCGAACTTCTTATTCCTCGTTCCAACTTGAAGGACCTGGCACTTGTCTACGTTAAAGGGGATCTCCCATCTATCCGACCAAGAGAGAGAGAGAGAGAGAGAGAGAGAGAGAGAGAGAGAGAGAGAGAGAGAGAGAGATATATATATATATATATATATATATATATATATATATATATATATATATATATATATATATATATATATATATATATATATATATATATGCAATGGTACAGCGGGAAGGGGAAAGGGGAAAGCTCCAAGTGAAGTGACGATAAGCATCCTTGTACCGGACCCCTGAACCTCGCATCCTCCTTAAAAAACACACACACACACACACACACACACACACACACACACACACACACACACCCACACACACACACCCACCCCACCCCATAACACAACCCCCCCCACTAGTGTGTGTGTGTGTGTGTGTGTGTGTGTGTGTGTGTGTGCTTTCTTTCGTTCGACTCTCCCTGGTCTACAAAATCGGATCCTACGGCGGAGGACGACCAGAGGATTTTCTCCCTGCCCGTCGGCGTTCCGGAGGCCATTCTGTTTTCAATCCCTGAGCTGACGAAAGCTGTTTTCTGCCACAAAACCGTAATTATTTTTAATATCATCTCACAAGCAACAACTATGAAGTTCTTCCTTGCTTGGACGCTCGTCATCATCCTGGGGATGATGCCCGGTCAGCCGGACAGCCGGTCAGCTGAAGCCAGCCGGCCAGCAGCTGGCCGGCGTTTTTTTTTTGTTGTACGTTGTTGCCTATTGCGCCGGTAGGCATCTTCCCGGTGGGGCCTGATGGTCGGCCCAAGGCTTCTTCCAGGTGGGGCCTGATGGTCGGCCCAGCCCGTTCTGGCGCAGGCGAGTGTTTTATAGTGGCGCCATCTTGCATTGGCTCATGCTGCCCCCCGGAACTCGTTCTTGATTCGCTTGGACGGCTTCCTCTAGAGTCCGGGTTGATGGGTGGTCTTCAGGACAGCATGTGGGTAGTTTTAAGCCACTCGGCGGTGACTGAAAAATCCGAGTGGTAGCGTGGGGATTCGAACCCGCGTCGTCCATCACGCGGTGAATGTGAGCCCAGTACGCTACCACCTACGCCACCGCCTACCCAACTGCTGGTCGGCTGGCTGACCGGCTGACCGGCTGTCCGGCTGACCGGCCATCATCCCCAGGATGATGACGAGCGTCCAAGCAAGGAAGAACTTCATAGTTGTTGCTTGTGAGATGATATTAAAAATAATTACGGTTTCGTGGCAGAAAACAGCTTTCGTCAGCTCAGGGATTGAAAACAGAATGGCCTCCGGAACGCCGACGGGCAGGGAGAAAAATCCTCTCGGGTCTTCCTCCGCCGTAGGATCCGTTTTTGTAGAACAGGGAGAGTCGAACGAAAGAAAGCACACACACACACACACACACACACACACACACACACACACACACACACACACACACACACGACGGCGAGGAATTGTGAGCTCCAATGGGCTCCCAAAGGACAAGGTGCCCTACCCTAGCCTCGAGAAGGCCAATTACGACCCTTGGAAGAAACATGACGAGGGGGAACTCAAAGATTTCCCCAAAATGCCTGATCTTGAGAAGATGAACACAAGTTTGCAAAATGGCGCGAATGACAGTATCAAGACCGTGGAAAGGAAAGTCTTTGATAATAGTGATGAAACGGGGCATGTAACCGGCAATAAGACAGTCGTTGAAAAGACTACAGAAACTGACCTACAGCCCAACGGAAATGTATCAAAGATTACGGAAACACAGGTTGTTATTGATGAGGAAGGTAAAGAAAGTGCCGAAAAATCTGTCACAGAGAGCAAAACTCTGACGCAAACCACTCCACACAACGGGTCCCTAACACAGACGGTGGACGTGAACAAGGTCACGGACGAAGAGGGTAATGAAATACACGAGGAAGTTGTTATAAAGAAGGAAGCAACAGTACTGCCTCTTACCAGTGCCACTGAGGTAACAAAGGAGATTCTGCCAGGCAATAAAACGAATCAATTATTAGCAACAGAGAAAGAAGAAAAACTACCTTTAGAGGAAACCATTAGGGAAACATGTGTGGAAAGTAAGAACGATACGGATAAGAGCGACGGACGCCAGAAAGTAGAACGGACAGAGAAAACCATTGAGATTCTTCCCGGCAATAAAACGAATGAAATGTTAGTAACAGAAAAAGAAGAGAAACTGCCTTCACAGGAAACCATTAAGGAGACATCTGTGGAGACTAAGAATGTAACAGAAAATTAGTCTGGGAGCTAGCATACATTTAATTCACATCTCGAGTACAAAAGGTTTGAGGTATGGAGTTGTTAGGATGATGGCTGGGGACCAAAAAAATGCAACTCTTAAGTGACACTTTTGGGGACACCACCAGGGGCTGTTAACAAACCCCAGATATTGGTTTCAAACACATCTTTGAGTACATTCATCAAACCTGTGCTAAATGACTCTCTGATAGAGTAGGAACCACATGAAATAACTTCATGGCCGCCATGGGGATAAGTCCATTTCTGAGTGACCAGTAGGGGCGCCCTGCAACATTTAAATCACATCTGAGTACATCCACAAAACCTATTGGAAAATGTTCCTTGGGTCTTACTGCATCTATAACAACTCATCTGAGTTGTCACCTTTGGGGATTAACCTTTTCTGGGGGTCGAATGTGATCATGAATGACCACGCCCACATATTGATATAAAGCACAGATGACGTACCGGCTCAAAACAGGTGATGAACTGTTCTCTAGTGTGTTCTTCATCATTATGTTGACGTCTGAGTTGTCACCTATGGGGATTAACCCATTTCTGAGGGGGTCAAAGGTGATCATGGAATGACCACGCCCACATATTGATATAAAGCACATGTGAGTGAATGACCCTGTGTTTATTATTTATTATTTATATTATCATGTCTTGTGTTTTCATATCATCTTTTGTTCGTTGTGACAATATATTAATTTTCTATTCTTATTAACTCCAAGTACCATCTTTAACTATTGAACCTTTGATTAAACTAACTAGGCCAGGGTGATTGACATAGGAGCGTAACACTGACATGAAAAGTGTTATTTTGAATATGGTTGGATAATTAGCGGGATTAGTTGGCAACAGATGTGATTTTGTTTTTATGAAGTTGTAGGCATGATCAAGAAATTATTCTTGGCATAATGGACTATGCTACTTGGCTTTGATTTAGAACGAAATATAGAAGAGGCACAATTGATGGCAGGAGTTTTCTGGGTGAAGGTCTTTTGCAGAATTATTTACTCATGAATTTCATTTGCTTTGTACATAGTTTGTAATGTTGATTCCTTTGCTTCAGCAATGGCGAATTTTGTAACACAATAAAGTTGTTTCCTAAAGTAGTTCCCTGTATACCTCAATATCAAGCCCGGTACAGAGTTGAATTTACATACTATGCATGCGCTTGGTTGAGATGATAATTTTCCAGTGGGACATTTTCTTTGAATTGATAATGTCAGAAAATTATTAACCCCCATAGGTGACAACTCAGAAGTGTACATAATTTGGTAAAGAACATACTAGAGAACACTTGAGCACCTGTTTTGAGCATATACGTGATATGTGCTTTATATCAAGATGTGGGCGTGGTCATTCCATGATCACCTTGACCCCTCAGAAATGGGTTAATCCCAATAGGTGACAACTCAGACGTCAACATAATGATGAAGAACACACTAGAGAACAGTTCAGCACCTGTTTTGAGCATGTACGTAATATGTGCTTTATATCAATATGTGGGCGTGGTCATTTCATGATCACATTCGACCCCCTCAGAAAAGGGTTAATCCCCAAAGGTGACAACTCAGATGAGTTGTTATAGATGCAGTAAGACCCAAGGAACATTTTCCAATAGGTTTTGTGGATGTACTCCAGATGTGATTTAAATGTTGCAGGGGCGCCCCCTACTGGTCACTCAGAAATGGACTTATCCCCATGGCGGCCGCTTAAGAGTTATTTCATGTGGTTCCTACTCTATCAGAGAGTCATTTAGCACAGGTTTGATGAATGTACTCAAAGATGTGTTTGAAACCAATATCTGGGGGTTTTGTTAACAGCTCCCCCTGGTGGTGTCCCCAAAAGTGTCACTTAAGAGTTGCATTTTTTTGGTCCCCAGCCATCATCCTAACAACTCCATACCTCAAACCTTTTGTACTCGAGATGTGAATTAAATGTTTGCTAGCTCCCAGACTAAATGGCGATGGTCCTCTGACAGTAGAACGGACAGAGAAAACAAAGGAGATTCTGCCCGGCAATAAAACGAATGAAATTGATGTAACAGAGAAAGAAGAAAGACTAACTTCACAGGAAAGCATTTCGATGACATCTGTGGAGGAGAGTAGAAATGCTTCAGAAAATGGCGATGGACCTCAGAAAATAGAACGAACAGAGAAAACAAAGGAGATTCTGCCCGGCAATAAAACGAATGAAATTGTTGTAACAGAGAAAGAAGAAAGACTACCTTCACAGAAAAGCATTTCGATGACATCTGTGGAGGAGAGTAGAAATGCTTCATAAAATGGCGAAGGACCTCTGGTAGTACAACGAACAGAGAAAACAAAGGAGATTCTGCCCGGCAATGAAACGAATGAAGTTGTTGTAACAGAGAAAGAAGAAAAACTACCTTCACATGAAACCATCAAGGAAACATCTGTGGAGAGTAGGAATGTTACAGAAAATGGCGATGGGCCTCTGGTAGTTGACCGAACAGGGAAAATAATGGAGATTCTGCCCGGCAATGAAACGAATGAAGTTGTTGTAACAAAGAAAGAAGAAAAACTACCTTCACATGAAACCACCAAGGAAACATCGGTGGAGAGTAGGAATGTTACAGAAAATGGCGGTGGACCTCTGGTAGTTGACCGAACAGAGAAAATAAAGGAGATTCTGCCCGGCAATGAAACGAATGAAGTTGTTGTAACAGAGAAGGAAGAAAAACTACCTTCACATGAAACCATCAAGGAAACATCGGTGGAGAGTAGGAATGTTACAGAGAATGGCGATGGACCTCTGATAGTTGACCGAACAGAGAAAACAAAGGAGATTCTGCCCGGCAATGTAACGAATGAAGTCGTAGTAACAGAGAAGGAAGAAATACTACCTTCACGGGAAACTGCTGTGACGCCACCGAAGGTTGTTAAAAGATTAGAGAAGGAAAGCTTGTAGGTGTGACTCGTTGTTGACCCTTTCGGTGGTAACAGAAGAATTAATTGAAAGAATTGCTCGTGTTGTATTGAAGGAAATGACAACAGAGTAGTGATAGTGTGTTACTGTTTCTCTTATCAATTTCTTTGAAAAAAATAAAAATAAAAATAAATATTAAAGAGGTCAGGAGGCCGTGAACCATTCAAATATGTCACTTATGAACACGGTAATTGCGGCCACGTTTTAGACTCTAGAGAGTTGTGTTTTTAAGAGTGTACACACAGTGCCGGTTTGTGTCCGGCCCTGAGTATCACAGCAGTTAGTGGCGTCCATCGTTCCTCCATTGTCCTCGAATTTTACGGTTCTCGCGATTAATTTGCCAGATTTTGCACCACATATCGCGCCTTTTGTTGGGTATATTTTTGTGTGTGAGCGTTACCGAGAGAGAGAGAGAGAGAGAGAGAGAGAGAGAGAGAGAGAGAGAGAGAGAGAGAGAGAGAGAGAGAGAGAGAGAGAGAGAGAGAGAGAGAGAGATAGAGAGAGAGAGAGAGAGAGAGAGAGAGAGAGAGAGAGAGAGAGAGAGAGAGAGAGAGAGAGAGAGAGAGAGAGAGAGAGAGAGAGAGAGAGAGAGAGAGAGAGAGAGAGAGAGAGAGAGAGAGAGAGAGAGAGAGAGAGAGAGAGAGAGAGAGAGAGAGAGAGAGAGAGAGAGAGAGAGAGAGAGAGAGAGAGAGAGAGAGAGAGAGAGAGAGAGAGAGAGAGAGAGAGAGAGAGAGAGAGAGAGAGAGAGAGAGAGAGAGAGAGAGAGAGAGAGAGAGAGAGAGAGAGAGAGAGAGAGAGAGAGAGAGAGAGAGAGAGAGAGAGAGACTGCATTTCCGATTACTTTCCTATACCATCATTTATCTTTCCTTTTTTAAACCAATTTTTCTCCGCTCCAACACAATCCCATTCTCTCCTAACCTGACCTTCTCCTCCTCCTCCTCTTTTTCCTCTCCTACCCTCTCTCCCACGCCCCTCCCCACACGCACACAAGCCTCCTCCCCGCGCCCACTGTGATTCAATGGCCCCGCGGCAGCTGCATAGGAACACACATGTTGGTTTGTTTTCCTAGATACACATTTTTGACCTGACGACCTCACCGCAGCTGCGTACTTTGTTATCGTCTTAACGCGCCTAATTGTTTCCGTCTTGCCTCGCCCATATCTTCACCATGACGTCCCTCAAGCGTTGTTCTGGGTGTGGCCTTCGCATGGCCAAGCAGTACTTTCTTTCCAAGGACGTTTGTAGGTTCTGCGTTAAGACTCAGAAGGATGGTCAGAGGATCATAGAGTTAGAGAATAGGGTAACGACTCTCGCCGCCCAGGTACACTTACTGGTTAGTGCAGCAGCAACAAGCTCCGCCTCCTCCTCCTCCCCTTCCTCTTCCTCTTCTTCCTCGTCCTCCTCCCCTCCAGTATTGTCTTCACCCACACAGCAGCCCCTCCCATCCTCCTCCTCCTCCTCCTCGACCATCTCCGATCTCCCCGCTTCCTACCCTCCTTCTCCTCTTCTCCTCCTCCTCCTCCGCCTCCTCCTCCCCGCCTCCCTCTTCCCTCCCCCTCTCCCTCTCCCCGCCCACCCTCCCTCCTCCTCCTCTCCTCTTTCTCCTCCTTGTCCTCCGCCTCTTCGCTCGTCCCTCCCTCCCACACCTGTCCTTCACCTTCCCTTCCCCTTCCTCCTCCTCCTCCTCGTCCCTCCCTCCCCACCTCACTCTCCTTTCACCTCCTCCTCCTCCTCCTCCTCCTCCTCCTCCTCCTCCTCCTCCCTCCACCTCGCCTTCCTTCCGTCCCCCTCCCCTCTTCCCGTCCACTCCTCCTCCTCCTCCCCTCTTCTCCTCCTTGTCCTCCGCCTCCTCGCTCGTCCCTCCCTCCAACACCTGTCCTTACCTTCCCTTCCTCTTCCTCCTCCCTCTCCTCGTCCGTTCCTCCTCCACCACCTCACCCTCCCTTTCTCCTTCTTCCTCCTCCTCCTCCCCTCCACCTCGCCTTCCTTCCGTCCCCCTCTTCCTGCCCACTCCTCCTCCTCCTCCTCCCCCTCTTTCTCCTCCTTGTCCTCCGCCTCCTCACTCGTCCCTCCCTCCAACACCTGTCCCTTACCTTCCCTTTCCCCCTCTTCCTCCTCCCTCTCCACGTCCGTTCCTCCCTCCACCACCTCACCCTCCCTTTCTCCTTCTTCCTCTTCCTCCTCCTCCTCCCCCTTTCCACCTTCCACCTCTTCCACAATTTCTCCTCGTTCTTCACAGCAGGTCCCTCCCTCCTTCCTGCTCTCCCTCCCCTTCACCCACCCCTCCTGGCCCCCCTTCCGACCGTCGGGTTCTTGTTGTTGGTGATAGTCAGGTTCGTTATGTTGACAGGTATTTTTGCTCCAAGGATAAAAACAGGACGAGGGTGTGTTTCCCAGGGGCAGGGGTGGGCCATATATCAGACAGGATTGAGGCGTGTATGGCAAGCGAGGGATCAAACCCCATTGTCTTTCTCGTGTGCCAAGCGAGGACCTTCTCAGGCGTTTTAGAGAATTGTGGGGCGTTGGCGATGGATGGCTGTCCAGGGCGATAGCAGTGAACAGCAGACTTGCTGAGCACTGCCGGCGCAATGGGTGGCTGTTCGTCGACAATTGGGACCTCTTCTTTGGCAACGACGCCCTCTACGCCCGTGACGGGATACACTTGACGTTCAAGGGTGTTGAGGCTCTCTCAGACTCCCTTGAGCGAGCACTTGGTACCCTGAGGGATTTTTTAGTATAGGCGAGGGGGGGAGGAGTAATGGGAGTAATGGGAGGGGTCATCTAGCTCAAAATATAACCAGGCAGCTTAGAAGTAATTCTAGAGGAGTAACAGAGGACGGGCTAAGAATCTTCTATACTAACAGCAGGAGCCTCAGAAACAAGATAGACTTACTAAGGGGTGAAGCTTGTTCAGAAAATTTTGACATAATAGCGATCACTGAGACATGGATAGATACTGCTAATAGAAATTTTAGATCAGAATTTGAAATAACGGGTTATCAGATGTTTCACAAAGACAGAAGGGGCAGAAAGGGAGGTGGAGTTGCGCTATATGTTAAAGACTCACTTAAATGTTTAGTTAACAACTCAGTCAAAACTAACATGGATTCAGAATCAGTTTGGGTGGACGTTTACAAAGGGAAAGAAAAACTAACTCTAGGAGTTATGTACAGGCCACCCAACCTTAACAGGCAGGACACGAGTATATTACTACAGGAGATTGGCAGGGCGAGTATGAGTAGAAATGTCTGCGTAATGGGGGACTTTAATTATAGGAATATAGACTGGGAAGATCTAGTGGGTGACCTGGAAGCCGAGGACTTTCTTGAAGTTATACAAGATAATTTCCTTAAGCAGGTAGTTACTGAGTCCTACCAGAGGAGATAACATATTAGACTTAGTCCTAACCAATAATGGGAACTTGCTACGTGAGTTGGAGGTGGGCTGAGAGTTAGGAAATAGTGATCACAGAACGGTTCATTTTAGCTTAGACTGGGCGGTAATCCGCGAGCCAAACCCAGTGTTAGTGCCAGATTTTAGAAGAGCAAACTACGAGGGGCTTCGAAGACATCTTGAAGGGGTAAACTGGGATAATTTAGGGATTCATGAGGGCCAGAACTGCGGATTGGAGAGACAGGAGAACCAGGTAGAAATGTCTTACAATAATTTAGTTAGAGTAATAGTAGAGGTGCAAGAACAGCATATACCACAGCGAACACTTAGAAAAGAAAACAATGATTCTAAGTGGATGACTCGTGGACTAAAACACGAGATTGGGTTAAAGAAGGGAATTTATCAGAAAATAAAGAATGGGGAAACACATCTCAGGGGCCGGTACGTCGAACTATCTAGATTAGTTAAGAAAAACACCAGGATAGCAAAAAAGAACTATGAGATCAAAGTAGCAAATGAGGCGAAAAGTAATCCTTAGGGCTTCTTTCAGATGTATAGAACAAAAACACGGGAGAAAATTGGACCGCTGAAAACAAACACAGGGGAGCTAGTAGAAAATTACGAAAATATGAGCACATTGTTGAACGACTACTTCCTTTCAGTATTCACACAGGAGGATCGAACGACTATACCGGAAAGAGTTCAGGTGTACGAGGGCGGGATGGCGATAAATTGAGGGATATAATCATTACCAGGCAAGTAGTTCAGGATGAGATAGATAAGCTTAAGAAGAACAAGTCGCCAGGTCCTGACGGGATATTTCGAGGGTATTAAAGGAGTTAGGTGATATAATCAGTGATTCCACTAACCGACATCTTTAAGATGTCGGTAAATACTGGCTATGTGCCGAGCCTATGGAAAGTAGCTAATGTGACGCCGATTTTAAAAAGGGGACAGGTCAGTTGCTTCAAACTATCGCCCAATTAGCTTAACATCGGTTATAGGGAAGATGCTGGAGTCCATAATAGCCAGGAACATTCGGGAGCATTTAGAGAAACATAGCTTAATTCACGACTCGCAGCATGGGTTCACAAAAGGTAGGTCATGCCTCACCAATCTCTTGTCCTTCTACAATAAAGTATTTGAGGCGGTTGACAGAGATGAAAATTATGATGTAATCTATCTTGATTTTAGTAAAGCGTTTGACAAAGTTCCTCACCAACGACTGTTGCTTAAATTACAGGCTCACGGAGTAGAGGGTAAAGTTTTGAACTGGGTCAAGGCGTGGCTTAGCAATAGGAAGCAAAGAGTGCAAATCAATGGTAAAAGATCTGTCTGGGGATGTGTTACGAGTGGGGTCCCACAAGGTTCGGTATTAGGTCCACTTTTGTTTATTATTTATATCAATGACTTAGACACAGGAATTAGTAGTGATGTTAGTAAATTTGCAGATGATACCAAGATCGGTAGAGTAATTGAGTCGGATCAGGACGCTAGTATTCTCCAAGGTGAACTCAACAGATTATATGACTGGGCGGATAAATGACAGATGGAGTTCAATGTAGGGAAGTGCAGTATTCTGAGTGTAGGTAGGAACAACCCCTCACATAACTATTGCTTAAATGACACTCTCATAAGTAGGTCTGGGTGCGAGAGGGATTTAGGGGTCTTAGTGAGCTCTGATCTCCGTCCAAGGGCACAATGCATTCAAGCTAGAAATCGAGCTAATTGGGTACTGGGATTTATTTCAAGGAGCGTAAGCAACAGAAGCCCCGAAGTCTTCCTCAAACTATATTTAGCATTAGTTAGACCTCATCTTGACTATGCGGTTCAGTTCTGGTCACCCTACTATAGAATGGATATCAAAATGTTAGAATCGGTGCAGAGGAGGATGACTAAGATGATTCAGGGGTTGAGAAACTTGCCATACGAGGAAAGACTCAAACAGTTAAACTTGCATTCTCTAGAAAGGCGAAAGGTGCGTGGAGACATGATCGAGGTTTATAAATGGATGAAGGGCTTTAATAAGGGAGACATTCATAAGGTTTTGTTGGTAAGAGAACCGGGTAGGACACGAAGTAACGGGTTTAAACTGGATAACTTCAGATTCAACAGGGACATAGGCAAAAATTGGTTTACTAACAGGGTGGTGGATGAGTGGAATAGGCTTAGCAGTCATGTGGTGAGTGCCAATACAATTGTCACATTCAAAAATAGACTAGATAAATTCATGGACAGCGATATTAGGTGGGGTTAGATACACGGGAGCTTAGGGTCAAAGGAGCTGCCCCGTACAGGCCTACCGGCCTCTTGCAGACTCCTGCGTTCTTATGTTCTTATGTTCTCTACAACAACAACAACAACCCCCCCCCCCTCGCTCCTATTCTCACTCCCCCCCTTTTTTTTCCTCTTCAAGTCCCCGTTCCTTTACTTACAATGTCACACCTTGTATGGTAATGGTTTTGTGTGTTGCGGGGTGTGTGTGTGTGTGTGTGTGTGTGTGTGTGTGTGTGTGTGTGTGTGTGTGTGTGTGTGTGTGTGTGTGTGTGTGTTAACTGAATTACTTGTGCAACTATAATCATCACTGCAATGACTTCTCTCTTTATCATTTTTAGCGCATATTTGACTTTACCTTTTACTTCAGTTACTTAAAACACACACACACACACACACACACACACACACACACACACACACTTTCCCTTCCCCATAAACACCAAATGCCTTGCCAGTAATAATTCTTTTCCCACGGTTGGTTTGCGAGTCTTTCATAATTCACGACAACTACTCAAGCCCTGGAATGCCTCTCTCTCTGCCTCAAGGAAACGTGCCAAGGGGAAGAGAAACTGGAGCATCACTTTAACTTTATTATTTTTTGTGTGTGTGACGATATTTCTATTTCTAATTTTTTTTTCAAAATTTTTTTCAGTTATTATTCTCCTTTGCAATTTTTTTTTTTACGATATTTCTATTTCTTTTTTTTTTACATTTTCTTCATCTGTATTTTTTTCAGTTATTGTTTTCCTTTACAACTTTTTTTTGACGATATTTCTATTTTTCTTTTCTTATTACATCATCTTTATCTATATTTTCTTTTAATTATTATCTTTCTTTGCAACTTTTTTTATTTTTTATTTTTCAGCCCTTTTTTATAGCATTTTCGTCTTTTTTTATCTATTTATTTATTTATTTTTACATACCTGCCTATAGCGCCGGTAGGCTTTCTTCAGGGTCCAGATTGTTGGCCCAAGCCCGTCATAGGCGCAGGCAATTTTTATAGTAGCGCCAGCTGTGCTTGCTTTATTTTCCTGTTTTTAATTAATGTATGTGATCTTGAACCATTCATTATTACACACACACACACACACACACACACACACACACACACACACACACACACAGGTGATATTTGTTCCCTCATTAACTATAATCAGTTCCAGGTAGACTTGTCATACTTAATTCACGAGTGGCAAGTGTTTTTTTTTCCGTGTTCAAGCGCTTGGGGATGCGGGAGAGTACGTGACCTTTCCAAGAGCTCACTTATTTATCTGTGTATTTATTAAATTGCTTATTCATTTATTTTTGTTCTTGGAGAGTAGATTTCATGTCCTACTCTTTTATGAACCCGAAAGTTATCATTCACGTGCGTTTTCTTTTATACTTTCTGTACGTACGAAAAAAGGGAGCTAAGGTAAGGGGATGAAAAAGGGAAGGGGGGGTATGGGGACTGAGGTTGAAGGTATATTACTTTCTATCCGTCCGAAAAAAGGGAGATAAGGTAAGGGGATGAAGAGGGAAGGGGAGGGTTGAGGGCTGAGGTTGAAGGTATATATTAATTGTAAGTGGAGGAGGAGGAGGAAGAAGTAGAGCAGGAGGAGGAGGAGGAGGAAGAAGAAGAATTGAAGCAGGAAAAGGAGGAGGAGGTGGAGGAGGAGGAGGAATTGAAGCAGGAGGAGGAGGAGGAGGAGGAAGAAGTAGAGCAGGAGGAAGAGGAGGAGGAGGAAGAATTTAAGCAGGAGAAGGAGGAGGAGGAGGAGGAGGAATTGAAGGAGGAGGAGGAGGAGGAGGAGGAGGAGGAGGAAGAAGTAGAGCAGGAGGGGGAGGAGGAGGAGGAGGAGGAGGAGGAAGAATTGAAGCAGGAGAAGGAGGAGGAGGAGGAGGAATTGAAGCAGGAGGAGGAGGAGGAGGAATTGAAGCAGGAGGAGGAGGAGGAGGAAGTGAAGCAGGAGGAGGAGGAGGAGGAAGTGAAGCAGGAGGAGGAGGAGGAGGAAGAGGAAGTGAAGCAAGAGGAGGAGGAGGAGGTGGAGGTCAGGTCATCAATTCGTTAATCATCTCATTTATTTATCCTCGCACGTTTATTAACATTCATGCACTTCTTTTCCAGCTCTTAATAAGCAACGCGAATAGCGTCAAATATTCAGTAATTTTCTATTTAACTCATTCACCAATCAACGTCATTAGTATTCGTGTATAACTTCTTAATGAACTTTATTTTTGACTTGAAGTGTATATGATTTGCCTTCTTCATTAAGTAAGTCACAAGGAAGGGTATTAATGACCTCTCGTATCGTGTATCAGACTGCAGGTGAGTATTTATTGGTACCTTTAATTATTTACTCACCTGTGGACCTGATCGACTACACCTGACACTTTTTTTATTTATTTATTATTTTTTGGGGGAGGTGAATCAACAATGTTCTTCACTACACCACTATGTTATGGACGCCTCATTTAATTGATATATTCCATGACTATCTATGACTATTTAGCGATTTTTTTTATAGTAGAGAAAGCGCATAATTATAATCTCTCTCTCTCTCTCTCTCTCTCATACTCACCTGTTTGTAATGTTTGTTTTCCTCTAAGACAGGCCTGAATGTGTGTGTGTGTGTGTGTGTGTGTGTGTGTGTGTGTGTGTGTGTGTGTGTGTGTGTGTGTGTGTGTGTGTGTGTGTGTGTGTGTGTGTGTGTGTGTGTGTGTGTGTGTGTGTGAGGACCCTCCAACCCACCTGTGTATGTCTTTACCTGAGGACTCTTGTTCCTCATAATTAACAGGTGTAAGAGTCCTCCTCAGTCCTTATCCTCATCTCGTTTTCTTTTTCTTCTGTTTTCTCTTTGTCCTCCTCCTTTTTTTCTCTTCCTCTTAGTCGTGTTCCTCCTTTTTTATCTGGCTTTTAGTTCTCTTCCTCCTTTTTTTCTCTTCTCGCCTTCTCCTCTTTCTCCTCGTTCTCCTCGTCGTTGTCATTGTCTATCTTACTTTCTCTCTTTCTCTTTCTTCTCCTCCTACTCCTTCTCCTCCTCTACTTCATATCTGCTCATCTGTTTGACACTCGATATGGGTACGTATTAAAAAAAAATAGTAGTAGTAGTAGTAGCAGTAGTAGTAGTAGTAGTAGTAGTAGTAGTAGTTCAGGTATATATTCACTTCTTTTTATTCATTCATACCGCTGGGTGAGTGAGTGCTTGGGAGCCATGTTGTGGGATCCAATACCGTAGATACATTCAAGAAGAGGTTGGATAAATTCATGGATGGTGAGGTAAGGTGGGGTTGAGTGTACAGGAGCTGCCTTGTATAGGCCAACCGGCCTCTTGTAGACTCCTTACGTTCTTATGTTCTTATGGTCTTATGTTCCATTTCCCGTAAAATTCGTCAAGTTCATCTGTCTTTTCAACATAAAAAGGTCGAAGATACATAAGTGTGTACTATGTGGACGTATTTTTTTATTATTCTTTCATTTGATTTTGTTCGACTTTGATTAAATCCTGTCAGTGAAGAAATAGAACGGCCAGACTGGTGTGTTGACATCATCACTTGATGAGAGAGAGAGAGAGAGAGAGAGAGAGAGAGAGAGAGAGAGAGAGAGAGAGAGAGAGAGAGAGAGAGAGAGAGAGAGAGAGAGAGAGAGAGAGAGAGAGAGAGAGAGAGAGAGAGAGAGAGAGAGAGAGAGAGAGAGAGAGAGAGAGAGAGAGAGAGAGAGAGAGAGAGAGAGAGAGAGAGAGAGAGAGAGAGATAGTTTTGTGGGAGCGATTTTCAGGTGGATGGAACACTTTGTTAGCAAAATTTTGACATTTTGTTTTGCTTATTGATGAAGGAGTTATTGGCAAGTCGGAGAACAGATTTGGCACGATTCTTGGCATAAATGTGAAGACCATTATTAGCAAAAGTTCTAGGGCTCCTGCACCTTCTGTGAGCTGCCTCAATCGTTGATAGCACGCGAACAAGCGTGACTGAACCAGGGAGTTTTGCCATGATAAATGAATAACGCGGAATGTGTGGCTCCATCCCGATCTCACCTCCGTCACGCTCTGGGCACGCGTCTCAGACCTGGAAGCTATAATCATTCCGCAGAGAATGAGAGAGAAAATAAAACTCAGCTCATCACACTGAGCTGAAGCATAATGGCAAGAGCATTCTAATACCTTTCATTTAAATATAGTTTTAAAACAGGTGGTCGTTCAGACAACTCCTTACATAACGTTTCTTGTTCTGAGGTGCAACACGACCCCGCTATCCCTGCCTATGGTTTTTTGTAAGAAAATATTTTCTATTTTTTCATTTGAAATATAAGATAAGAAATGTAAGCACACACATGCGTCCAAACACTCCCCACAGATGCGACACTCTTGAACAATTTGTTCCGTAGAAGTGGCACCGTTCCATGGGATTCGTTCCTCTGCATGGTGATTTTAGTCAGCTGGCGAGCCGTTCCTCTCAGTGTGATTGTGGTGCTTCTTGGCACTCCTCAGTCTCTGTTATCACCAGTCAGCGACAGTTACTGTTCAGCGGGTGTTGAGAAATGCACCCGGAATGTACGTCACCTGTACGTCGCTGAACATTTGAGTTTGATCACGACGCTGTGTACTCGCCCGGTGCTCACAGAAACTCGCCACCACTCGGCTTTGCGCCTCTCTTGGCACGACTTCTGCTGCGGGAGTTGGTGCCCCGATGTGTCTGTCCCTCGTAGAAATGCCTTGTTTCGTATCTTGGCGGGACGTGGCTGCTGGCGTTGTGCTGGCGGTGCTGTGAGTGGCGGCTGTTGGTGTAGTTGTGCAGCATACCAGCCACTGTTTTGCTGGAAGGAGTCGTTCTCTGTGTCGGCCTCTCGAGGTGCCGAGGTGCGCCACGCAGCGAGTTAGAGGCGGATCTAACGGGCTGCTGGTGAGGCCTTGAGGTAAAGTTGGGAGGCTGAGTGACTTGGAGCGGCGCGGCGTATCTGAAGGTGTCGTGGCCACGGTACACCTCACGTTCCTTAACGGGGGCGCGGAGGTCACCAAGGTTGAAGCGCACATGTCCTGGACAGGTGGACCGTGGCATCTTTTCTTTCTTCAGGATACCTTTAGGAGACTTCCCTTCAGTAGTGGTATTCATTTGTGCACAGCGAGCTGCTCCAACTGTTTGCTGGTGTAGTGCGTTGTGTTTCTTTACCGCGTCCTTTGCTGACCCTTTCTGTGGCTTCACTGTTCTCTCCTTTCGCCTTTCCAGCTCAGGACGAATGCTGGAGAGAGGGAAGCCATACCTGAAGTAGTCGTAGCCACAATACAGTTCACGATCCTTGACGAAAGTGTTCAGGTTCTGGAAGTTAAAGCGCACACATTTATGAGCGGTGCTGGCCGTCTTTCCTTTCTTGAGGATCCCTGTGAGGTGTTGTGGCTCATTGATTTTGTTGTCTGAATCTGTTGCTTCCTCTGTTACTGTTTTCTGAGCCTCTGGCAGTTTGTTTACTGCTTCCTTTGGTGGCTCTTCCTGTGGCTCCACTGCTCTCTCCTTTAGGCTTTTCAGCTCAGGACGAATGCTGGAGAGAGGGAAGCCATACTTGCAGTAGTCGTAGGCACAGTACAGCTCACGAATTTTGACGAAAGTGTTCAGGTTTTGGAAGTTGAACCTGATAGTTTTCTTGACCGGAGTTTGAGATGCATCCCGCTGTTTGAAGCTGCTGATAAGGGGCATCTTTTCCGGTGGGCCGGTAACGGCCTTGCTCCTGCTGGAAGGAGCGTCCCCAGCCGTGCCTTGGTGCCCGGAGGGGAGCTCATCGTATACCTCCTTTATTTTCTCTCTTGACCATGTGCAGAGTAATTACGAGAGTTTGAACCCTCTTGCCATGGCTCTCCAATTGCTTTTTGTGCGACTGTTGTATCATCCACTGGCTTCTGGACCTTCTCTCTCTTCACCAAGTGGATTGTGATGATGAGAGTCTGACGCCCCCTGCCAGTGGCCTCCTTTTCGCCCTTCCCCACCACCCCATCAGCATCCAGCAGGGTGTCGGAGGGGATCTCCTCCTCCACCACTGAGAGAGGCTGAGCAGCCTTCTTCAGGCAGACCAGGGCCTGTTGCCCTGCATCGGCCTGGGCACCCGCGTTTTCGGTTTCCTCGACGATGTCGTCAGGTTCTCGAGGGGCTGCGGCGCTTCCGCCTGGCGAAGAGCCAGCCGAAGCACCCGCAGCACCAAGACTTCTTCACTTGTTTTTGCTGAGTCATTTTAATGTAAATGAACAATCTTTAGCAGGAAAGTGAAGATTACCAACGTTGTCCTCTTCTGGGATGGCTTCTCGTCGTGTGCCGCCTTGGCTGCACCGACCACTGGCGGGGACGCTCAAAGAAAAGGCTGAGAGTGTAACGCTGGGGCGATGGGACGTAATGCAGGTGACGAAATGTTGCTGGAAGTAGTGCGCCCATCCCACACCCACGCCCTCATGCTCCTCCTGCCACCCACACCAACCCACACAACCCACACCCTCATCCCTGGCCTAATGATAGCAAATGGCACATGCCCATGCCAACCCTGCACCCACGCCCATGCCACCAACACCACCCCATTACACCTCATCCCTGGCCGAATGATTGCTACCAGTATTACGCCCATGCCAATCCCGCACCCACGCCCTCATGCCACCCACGCCAACCCACACAAACCAATCCTTCATCCCTGGCCGAATGATTGCTACCAGTTTTACGCCCATGCCAATCCCGCCCCCACGCCCTCATGCCACCCACACCAACCCACACAACCCACTCCCTCATTCCTGGCCGAATGATTGCAACAAGTATTACGCCCATACCAACCCCGCCCCCACGCCCTCATGCTCCTCATGCCACCCACACCAACCCACACAACCCACTCCCTCATCCCTGGCCGAATGATTGCTACAAGTATTACGCCCATGCCAATCCCGCCCCCACGCCCTCATGCCAAACACACCAACCCACACAACCCACTCCCTCATCCCTGGCCGAATGATTGCTACAAGTATTACGCCCATGCCAACCCCGCACCCACGCCCTCATGCTCCTATCTCCTTCTACTCACACCAACCCTCATAATTCATCCCCTCACCTTCACCTAAACCTGCCGGCGCCGCAACACACATCTCGTCACACCGAGAAGAAGCAGTGAGCTGGGACTGGCCGCATCGTGCCCACCTTACCCAATGAACCACTCGGCCGAAAATTCTTGCCACAAGCCCAGCAAGAACTTCGTATTATTAATCTTACAAGAATAATAACATGTCACACAAATATATTTCCCTTATATTGATTATTGGCAATGAAGGGAGGCGTACAAAATATTTACAGTTACAAATATTTAGCTGCTGCAACAATACGATTTCTCGGGTAGTTTTTTTCTTCTGAATTTTCACAGATGACGCGTTCAGCGGCGTGAGGCTTTGTTAACTACTGGATCGTCCCGCCTTGCCCTCCAGGAGCCTTGGTGATGGATTTGTCTCTTGTTAGCATTGAACCAAATACACACACACACACACACACACACACACACACACACACACACACACACACACACACACACACACACACACACACACACACACACACACACTTAACACCACCTCTTACTGCCACCTGCTGACTCTCTCTCTCTCTCTCTCTCTCTTTTTTGTCTAGTCTGCTTTTATTCCGCTCACCCATCTTCTAATTTACTCCTGCTTATGATCATTCTCTCCCAGTTTTAATTCTACGTTTTCATCTTTTTTTTTCCTTTTTCATCTTCCACTCTTTTCTATTCAATGTTTTTTTTTCAATTTTTACCCTTTTTTCCTCTTTCCTTTTTTTTTCATTTTCATTTATTTTGTTTTTTCTGACTGTCTTTGCAATACATTCTGCTCAAATTAAACTGTTTCCCATTGATTTTCCTTTTTTGATTCTCCTATTTCCTTCTTCCTTTTCCTCTTCCTATTCCTTCCAGTTCTCACGCTCTTCTTCTTCTTCTTTATCCTATTCCTAATTTTGCTTTTAATCATGTTCTTTTTATCTTCCTTTTCATTTCTTTTTTTATTTTCCTTTAACACTTTTTCTCTCCCACGTCAACCTTCTCAATCTCAGTTCAATCACTTCCTCTTCTTCTTCCTCATTATCCTACTCCAACTTTGCTTTTTATCTCATATCTTTTTTCCTTCCATCTCAATCTCCTCTTTCTCCTCATCTTTCAATCACTTCCTCTTCCTCTTCTACTTCCTTCTACTTTCCTCTCGCACGTCTGCCTTCTCAATCTCCTCTTTCTCCTCCTCTTTCAATCACTTCCTCTTCCTCGTCTACTTTCTTCCAGACCTCACGCTCTTCCTTCTCATTATCGTACTCCAAATTTTGCTTTGAATCTTTTTTTTCATCCCTTTAATTTTTTTTATGTTGCCTTTACTCATTTTTTTCTCGCACGTTGATCTTCTCAATATCCTCTTTCTCCTCCTCTTGCAATCACTTCCTCTTCCTCTTCCTCTTCCTCTTCTACTTCCTTCCAGTCGTCACGCTCTTCTGCTACCTCATTATCTTACTTCAAATTTTGCTTCTAATCTTTTTTTTTTCCTGCCTTCCCTCTCATTCTTAATTAGGCTCACATCTTTTCTCCCGCGCGGCCATTCTCCAAACCCTCTTTTAGTTCCTCATTATCTCAATCTAAATTTTGTCATCCATTTTGTTTTCTTTCCTTTCATCTCTTCCTCTTACTCCTCCTCCCCATCCGTGTTTTAACTTATCCTTCCTTTTATTTCGTTTTTTCAGCCTTATTCGCATATTTTTTTATCCTTCTTCTTTTCTGTTTGTATCGTCTGTTTTGTCTTTTTTGTCTTTTCATTTTATTGTTCTTGCCTTTCATCTTCCTCCTTCCTCCTATTTCAATTTTGTATGTTATTTTTGTTTTTACTAGTACTTCCTCGTTTTGCTTTTCTGCGTTTTACATTCTCATAATATTAATCTTCCCAATTTCTACCCATTTAAATACTCTCTTTTGTTTCTCTTCTTTCCCATCCGTGTTTAGTTTCTCCTTTTTATTGTTTTCTTCCAACTTTTTCTATTTCTTTTCATATCCTCTTACTTTTTCATATATTCTAAGTCTTATTTCGCCTCTTATCCCTTCTCCCTACTCTGCCTTGCTTTAATTCTTCCATCGCCTTCCTCGTAACTTCCTTTTTGTATCCTCTACGTTCTTTGAGTTTTAATTCCTTGACATTTTTTCTTCCGCTTCCTTCTCCCGTTTTCTTGTTCATCTTCTTGTTTCGTGTTTGCATATTTTGTTTTCACCTCATCTAATATTTTTTTCCTTTACTTTTCTTCTCCGTTCCTCTACTTTTCCTTCTTTTCTTCCTCTTATTCCTTCAAAACTCTCACTTACTCATACTTATTATTTCCATATTTCTCCTTCTCTTCTTTTTTTCTACTCAAAAACTTTCCTTCGATATTTGGGTTCCCCTTTCATCATTTTCCTCCTATTCTCTTCCTCTTTTGCAGTAGTGGTGGTGATGGACTGGTGGGGGGCGGCTGTATGGTAGTTCTGGCGGTTGAAGTGCCTGCCATGATGGTATTAATGGTAGTTATCCAAGTGGTGGGTGATTAGTAGTGGTGGTAGCGGCGGTGTTCGTTATAATGTTGTTGGTAGGTATGCCTATTTTGAATTTGAATCTGCGGGTTTGATGTACCATGTTTCACTGACTATTCTTCCAGTGTGTGTGTGTGTGTGTGTGTGTGTGTGTGTGTGTGATCGCGTATTCCCGTTCTGTGTCACATTTTTGCACAGCTCTCCTCCGCCCCGCCCTTCTCGTGGCCTGACAGCCAATCACACAGCAGAGCCGCGTGTGGGATTTGGATGGGGCAGTGTCACGAGTTGCGTCCCACAAGGGTCGGTGCTGGGTCCTCTGCCTTTTATTATTTTCATCAATGACTTGGACACAGGAATTAGTAGTGATGTCAGTAAGTTCGCAGATGATACCAAGATCGGTAGAGTAATCCAATCAGACAGGGCCGCTAGGGTTCTCCTGGATGAGCTTGACAGACTATATGATTGGGCGGGGAAGTGGCAGATGGAATTCAATGTCGGGAAGTGTAGCATTTTGAGTGTAGGTAGGAATAACTCCTCACACAATTACTCCTTAAATGACACTCCTCTAAACAGGTCCGCGTGAGAGAGACTTAGCTACGGTCATACTTGCTATTGTTAACGCAAGCCTGGCTTTTGTTTTCGCTGGCTTGCCAGCGATACGCGCGGCAGTCTGGTCACACCACATGCAAAGTCCGCTAGCTAGCTAGCTAGCGGATCATATCATAACAACACTAGCCGCTATGGAGGAAGCACTTCTTGGATTCGCTCTGTCCACAATTACTCTTGCCACTTGTTTTGTAGCCAGTGAGGACTTAAAGAAGAAAAGAAAAGTGAAACGAAAGTGGATAAGACCATGGCTGGCAAGTGTGTTCGCTCTTGCTCTTGCTCTTGCTGTACAGGTGACCCGTTAGAACGTCAGAGAGGTCAAATAAGAAATGAATATTATATTTCCATTAAAGAAAAAAAATACATTTGGAAATTTTCTTGTATTGTCGTTTAGCTTTTATATTACGCATTTAAAGTCCCTCCCCAAAAAAGAAATGGAATATTTTTTGATTGCATGTATGCTGAATAAACGATAGTTTCTTATTCCCTTCCATTCGGCTACCGCTGCCGCCAGCAGTACGGCCAGTGAAAACGGTCCGTATCGATAGCTCAAAGCAGCCGATATCATTAGCTCGTGCAGCGCAAATGACTGGCCGATCAAGCCGTACCGCTGGATCCAGCGATATCAGTAGCTAGTGTGACCGCACCTTTAGGAGTCCTAGTGAGCGATGACCTCCGTCCTAGGGCTCAATGCATTCAGGCTAAAAATCGGGCCATCAGAGTACTTGGTTTCATCTCAAGGAGCGTAAGCAATAGGAGCGCTGAAGTCATCCTCAAACTTTACTTAGCATTAGTTAGACCTCATCTCGATTATGCAGTTCAGTTCTGGTCCCCCACTATAGAATGGACATCAAGATGTTAGAATCTGTACAGAGGAGGATGACAAAGATGATTCAGGGGGTGAGAAACTTGCCTTATGAAGACAGGCTGAAGCATTTAAATCTACACTTTCTAGAAAGGCGAAGGTTGCTAGGAGACTTGATCGAAGTCTACAAATGGATGAAGGGCTTTAATAGAGGGGATGTCAATAAGATTTTGATAGTAAAAGAGCCAGGTAGGACGCGTAGCAATGGTTTTAAGTTAGACAAATTCAGATTCAACAAAGACATAGGCAAGAATTGGTTCACCAATAGAGTGGTGGACGAATGGAACAGGCTTGGGAGCCATGTTGTGGGTGCCAATACCGTAGATACATTCAAGAAGAGGTTGGATAAATTCATGGATGGTGAGGTAAGGTGGGGTTGAGTGTACAGGAGCTGCCTTGTATAGGCCAACCGGCCTCTTGTAGACTCTTTACGTTCTTATGTTCTTATGTTCTTATGTTCCATTTCCCGTAAAATTCGTCAAGTTCATCTGTCTTTTCAACATAAAAGGTCGAAGATACATAAGTGTACTATGTGGACTTATTTTTTTTATTATTCTTTCATTTGATTTTGTTCGACTTTGATTAAATCCTGTCAGTGAAGAAATAGAACGGCCAGACTGGTGTGTTGACATCATCACTTGATGAGAGAGAGAGAGAGAGAGAGAGAGAGAGAGAGAGAGAGAGAGAGAGAGAGAGAGAGAGAGAGAGAGAGAGAGAGAGAGAGAGAGAGAGAGAGAGAGAGACAGAGAGAGAGAGAGAGAGAGAGAGAGAGAGAGAGAGAGAGAGAGAGAGAGAGAGAGAGAGAGAGAGAGAGAGAGAGAGAGAGAGAGAGAGAGAGAGAGAGAGAGAGAGAGAGAGAGAGAGAGAGAGAGAGAGAGAGAGAGAGAGAGAGAGAGAGAGAGAGAGAGAGAGAGAGAGAGTTAGTTTTGTGGGAGCGATTTTCAGGTGGATGGAAACAATTTTGTTAGCAAAATTTTGACATTTTGACATTTGGCTCAGTGCTAAGGAATCAGAAGGTGTCATGTGCTGTAGAGAGTATTGGAGGTGTTATACCTATGCTAGTGAAAGGCTGGACTGCACAAATCTAACTCTGTAGGAAGGAGAAGGTTGAGGAAGGTGGCACTCTCAAGCTCAGTGCTAGGGAATTAGAAGGTGTCATGTGCTGCTGAGAGGCTTGGAGGTGTTATAACTATGCTAATGAAAGGGTCGACTACATTAATCTGACCCTTTTGGAAAGTGGCACTCTCTGGCTCTGTGCTAGGGAATCAGAAAGTGTCATGTGGTACAGAGAGGCTTGGATGTGTTATAACTATGAATGTAAAAGGATGTACAGCACTAATCTGAACCAATAGGAAGGTGGCACTCTCAAGCTCTTTGCTTGGGAATCAGAAGGTGGCATGTGCTGCAGAGAAGCTTGGAGGTGTTATAACTATGCTAGTGAAAGGAGGTACAGCACTAATCTGACTTAATAGGAAGGTGGCACTCTCAAGCTCTGTGCTAGGGAATCAGAAGGTGGTATGTGCTGCAGAGAGGCTTGGATGTGTTATAACTATGCATGTGAAAGGATGTACAGCACTAATCTGACCCAATAGGAAGGTGACACTCTCAAGCGCTGTGCTAAGGAATCAGAAGGTGGCATGTGCTGCAGAGAGGCTTGGCGGTGTTATAACTATGCTAGTGAAAGGCTGGACTGCACTAATCTGACCCTGTAGAAAAGTGACTCTGCAGGAAGGTGGCAATCTCGAACTCTTTGCTAGGGAGTCAGGTGTCATATGATGCAGAGAGGCATGGGGTTGTTATAACTATGCTAGTGAAAGGCTGTACTGCACTAATCTGAGCCAGTAGGAAGGTGGCACTCTCAAGCTCAGTGCTAGGGAATCAGGTGTCATGTGCTGCAGAATGGCGTGGAGGTGTTATAACAATGCTACTGAAAGGCTGGACTGCACTAATCTGACCCTGTAGAAAGGTGAAGGCGTAGGAAGGTGGTACTCTCTGCCTTAGTGCTAGGGTGTCAGGAGGAGATATGTGCTGCAGAGTCTTGTAGGTGTTATAACTAAGCTAGTGAAAGGCTGGACTGCACTAATCTGACCCTGCAAGAAGGTAAAGGTGTAGGAATGTGGCACTCTGAAGGTCTGTGGTAGGGAATCAGAAGGTGTCATGTGCTGCAGAGCGGCTTGGAGGTGTTATAACTATTTTTTTTACAACAAATGAGACAGCTCAAGGTAAAGTAAGCACAAAAAAGCCCGCTACTGCTGCTCACAAAAAGAATCCAAAGAGGTGGCCGAAAGAGAGGTCAATTTCGGGAGGAGAGGTTTTCAAGTCGTAGGCAGGAGGACATACATAAGAAGTAGGATTGTTCCAGAGTTTACCCGCGTGAGAGATTAAAGAGTGATTATGCTGGTTAACTCTTGCATAAGGGGTTTGGTCAGTATAGGGATGACCATGAGTAGAAAGTCGGGTGCACCGGGGCCGCGGGATGGGGGGAGGCAAGCAGTTAGCAAGTTCAGAAGAGCAGTCAGCCTGAAAATATCGATAGAAGATAGAAAGGGAGGCAACATTGCGGCGGAAATTAAGAGGTCGAAGACTATCAGTATGAGGAGGAGAGCTGATGAGACGAAGAGCCTTAGACTCCACTCTGTCCAAGAGAGCTGTGTGAGTAGAGCCCCAACACACATGAGATGCATACTCCATACGAGGTCGGACAATGCCACTGTAAATGGATAGCATTTGTGCGGGGGAGAATAACTGGCGGAGACGATACAGAACGCCCAACTTTGAAGAAGTTGATTTAGTGAGAGACGAGATGTAAAGTTTTCAGTTAAGATTTTGAGTTGAGGATAGACCGAGGATGTTTAGTGTTGAAGATGGTGACAGCTGAGTGTTGTCGAATAATCGGGGGTAAGGGTGTTTGGAAGATTGCGTCGAGTTGATAAGTGGATAAATTGTGTTTTTGATGCATTATAGAGGCGGTGGCTGAACGGATAGCGAGACGGTCCCGCGTTTAGGAAGACACGAGTTCAATCCCCGACTGATGCCACCAAGCTAGGATTTTTCAGCGGCCGCCGACTGGCTTAAAACTACCCACATGCTGTCCAGAAGACCACCTATCAACCCGGACTCCAGATTCTAGGATTAAAGATGAGCTCCGGGAGGGGAGCATGAGCCAATGCAAGATGGCGCCACTATAAACACTCGCCTGTGCCAGAACGGGCTGGGCCGACCATCAGAACCCACTGGGAAGAAGCCTTGGACCGACCATCAGGATCCGGCAGGAAGAAGCCTACCGGCGCAATAGGCCGCGACGTAAAAAAAAAAAAAAAAAAAGTGCACAAGGTTCCTTTTACCCCACTCGGAAATGTTAGTAAGGTCTGAGGTCAAGCGTTCTGCAGCCTACAGCTTGGAGTCATGTAATTCCTGTTAAGAGAGTTATCTATTGAAAGAAATTGAATAATGCAGAGTGGAGTCATCAGCGTATGAGTGGATAGGACAGTTTGTTATGGAAAGAAGATCATTGAAGAATAACAGGAGGAGAGTGGGTGATAGGACAGAGCCCTGTGGAACACCAATGTTAATAAGTTCCTGAGAACAGTGACCGTCTACCACCGCAGAGATAGAACGGCCGGAAAGTAGACTAGAGATAAAGGAACAGAGAGAAGGATAGAATCCGAAAGAGGTCAGTTTAGAAAGCAAAGACTTGTGCAAGACTCTATCGAGTGTTTTCGATATGTCTAGCGCAACATAGAAAGTTTCACCGAAACGGCTAAGAAAAGATGACCAAGAATCAGTTAAGAGAGCAAGAAGATCGCCAGTAGAACGCCCCTTGCGGAACCCATACCGGCGGTCAGATAGAAGGTTAAAAGTGGAAAGGTGCTTTTGAATCTTCCGGTTAAGGATTGATTCAAAAGCTTTAGATAGACAGGAAAGTAAAGCTATAGGGCGGTAGTTTGAGGGATTGGAACGGTCACCCTTCCTAGGCACAGGCTGTGCGAAGGCGTACTTCCAGCTGGAAGGAAAGGTAGATGTTGATAGGCAGAGGCGAGAGAGTTTGACCAGGTACTGTTTTTACGGACAATAGGAGACACTCTATCAGGTCCATAAGCCTTCTGAGAGTTGAGGTCAGAGAGGGCATAGAAAACATCATTCCTAAAAATCCTAATAACAGGCATAAAGGAGTAGGAGGGGGGATGAGTAAGAGGAATATGTCCAAGATCACCCGCACTAATCTGACCCTATAGGAAAGTGTCACTCTAAAGCTCAGTGCTAGGGAATCAGAAGGTGTCATGTGCTGCAGAGAGGCTTGGAGGTGTTATAATTATGATAGTGAACGACTGGACTGCACTAATCTCGCCCTCTAGGAAGGTGAAGTTGTAGGAAGGTGGCACTCTTTGGCTCAGTGCTAGGGCATCAAAAGGTCGTATGAGCTGCAGAGAGGCTTGGAGGTTTTGTAACTATGCTAGTGAAAGGCTTGACTTCACTAATCTCATCCTGTAGGAAGCTGGCACTGCCTCAGTGCTAGGGAGTCACAAGGTGTCATTTGCTGGAGAGAGGCTTGGATGTGTTATAACTATGCTAGTGTAAGCTGGACTGCACTAATCTGACCAGGTACGAAGGTGATTGTGTAGGAAGGTGGCACCTATGGCTCAGGGCTAGTGAATCAAAAGTGAAGGTGTCATGTACTACATAGAGGCTTGGAGGTGTCATAACTATGCTAATGAAAGGCTGGACTGCACTTATCTGACCCTGTAGGAAAGTAAAGGTGTAGGAAGGTGGCACTTTCTGGCTCAGTGCTAGGGAATCAGGTGTCATGTGCTGCAGAGAGGCTTGGAGTTGTTATAACTATGCTAGTGAAAAGCTGGACAGCACTAATCTGAGCTATGTAGGAAAGTGGCAGTCTCTGGCTCAGTGCTAGGGAATCAGAAGGTGCCATGTGCTGCAGAGAGGCTTGGAGGTGTTACAGCTATGCTAGTGAAAGGCTGGACTGCACTAATCTGACGAAGGTGAAGGTGTAGGAAGGTGGGACTCTCTGGCTTAGTGCTAGGGAATCAGAATGTGTCATGTGCTGCAGAGCGGCTTGGAAGTGTTATAATTATGCTAGCTGAAAGGCTGGACTGCACTAATCTGACCCTGTACGCAAGGTGAAGATGTAGTGTGGCACTCTGCCCAGTGCTATGTAATCAGAATGTGTCATGTGCTGCAGAGAGGCTTGGAGGTGTATAACTATGCTAGTGAAAGGCTGGACTGCACTTTCTGAGGTTGTAGGAAGGTCCCTGTAGAAGGTTGGCACTCTGCTCACGTGCTAGGAATCAGAAGGTGTCATGTGCTGCAGAGAGGCTTGAAAGGTGTTATAAACTAGGCTAGTGAAAGGCTGGACTGCACTAATCTGCCCTGTAGGAAGGTGAAGGTGAACAGGTCAATCTCAGTGCTAGGGAATCAGAAGGTGTCATGTGCTGCAGAGGCTTGGAAGTGTTATAACTAGCTAGTGAAAGGCTGGACTGCACTAATCTGACCCCTGTAGGAAGGAGAAGGTGTAGAAGATGGCACCTCGGTCAGTGCTAGGGAATCAGAAGGTGTCATGTGCTGCAGAGGCTTGGAAGTGTTATAACTATGCTAGTGAAAGGCTGACTGAACTAATCTGACCCTTAGGAAGCTGAAGGTGTAGGAAAGGTGGGCATCTGGCACATGCTAGGGAATCAGAAGGTGTCATGTGCTGCAGAGAGGCTTGAAGTGTATAAATATGATAGTGAAAGGCTGGACAGCACTAATCTGACCTGTAAGAAGGTGGCACTCTGGCTCAGCTAGGAATCAGAAGGTGTCAGGTGCTGCAGAGAGGCTTGGAAGTGTTATAACTATGCTAGTAAAAGGCTGACTGCACTAATCTGACCCTGTAAAGGTGAAGGTGTAGGAAAGTGGCTCTGGTCAGTGCTAGGGAATCAGAAGGTGCCATGTGCTGCAGAGAGGCTTGGAAGTTATATCTATGTAGTGAAAGGCTGGACTGAACACTAATCTAACCTGTAAGAAGGTGGCACTCTGGGGCTCAGTGCTAGGGAATCAGGAGGTGTCATGTGCTGCAGTGAGGCTTGGAGGTGTTATAACTGTGCTAGTTAAAAGCTGGACTGCACTAATCTGGCTAAGGAAGGTGGCACTCTTTGGCTCAAAGGAATCAGAAGGTCGTATATGTGCTGCAGAGAGGCTTGGAGGTGTTATAAATATGCTAGTGAAAGGCTGGACTGCACTAATCTGACGAAGGTGAAGGTGTAGGAAGGTGGCATTTTCTGTCTCAGTGCTAGGGAATCAGAAGGTGTCATGTGCTGCAGAGATGCTTGGAGGTGTTATATCCATGCTAGTGAAAGGCTGGACTGCACTAGTCTGACCCTGAAAGGTGAAGGTGTAGGAAGGTGGCACTCAAGGCTCAGTGCTAGGGAATCAGAAGGTGTCAGGTGCTGCAGAGAGGCTTGGAGGTGTTATAACTATGCTAGTGAAAGGCTTCTGATGTAGGAAGGTGAAGGTGTAGGAAGGTGGCACTCATCTGGCTCAGTCTAGGAATCAGAAGGTGTCATGTGCTGCAGAGAGGCTTGGAGGTGTTATAACTATGCTAGTGAAAGGCTGACAGCAGTAATTTGACAATGTAGGGAAGGTGGCACTCTCTGGCTCAGTGCTAGGGAATCAGAAGGTGTAGTGCTGCAGAAAGGCTTGGAGGTGTTATAACAATGCTACTCAGAAAGCTGGACTGCACTAATCTGACCCTGTAGGAAGGTGAAGGTGTAGGAAGGTGGCACTCAGTGCTAGGGAATCAGAAGGTGTCATGTGCTGCAGAGAGCTTGGAGGTGTTATAACTATGCTAGTGAAAGCTGGACTGACTAATCTGACCCTTAGGAAGGTGAAGGTTGCAGGAAGATGGCACTCTCAAGGTCAGTGCTAGGGAATCAGAAGGTGTCATGTGCTGCAGAGAGGACTTGGAGGTGTTATAACTATGTTAGTGAAAGGCTGGACTGCACTAATCTGACAAGGTGAAGAAGGTGGCACTCTGCTCAGTGCTAGGGAATCAGAAGGTGCCATGTGCTGCAGAGAGGCTTGAGGTGTATAACTATGCTAGTGAAAGGCTGGACTGCACTAATCTGACCCTGTAGGAAGGTGAGAAGGTGTAGGAAGTGGCACTCAAGCTCAGTGCTAGGGAATCAGAAGGTGTCATGTGCAGCAAAGAGGTTTGGAGGTGTTATAACTATGCTAGTAAAATGCTGGACTGCAGTAATCTGATTCTGTAGAAAGGTGGCATACTCTGTCTCAGTCCTAGGGAATCAGAAGGTGTCATGTACTGCAGCAAAGAGGTTTGGAGGTGTTATATATGCTAGTGAAAGGCTGGACTGCAGTAATCTGACTCTGAAGAAAGGTGGCATACTCTGTCTCAGTGCTAGGGAATCAGAAGGTGTCAGTGCTGCAGAGAGGCTTGGAAGAGTGTTATAACAATGCTAGTGAAGCTGGACTGCACTAATCTGACCCTGTAGGAAGGTGAAGGTGTAGGAAGGTGGCACCTCTCAAGCTCAGTACTAGGGAATCAGAAGGTGTCATGTGCTGCAGAGAGGTTTGAGGTGTTATAACAATGGTAGTAATAGCCTGGACTGCACTAATCTGACCCTGTTGGAAGGTGAAGGTGTAGGAAGGTGGCACTCTCACTCAGTACTAGGGAATCAGAAGGTGCCATGTGCTGCAGAGAGGTTGGAGGTGTTATAACTGCTAGTGAAAGGCTGGACTGCACTAATCTGACCCTGAAGGTGAAGGTGTTAGAAGGTGGCACTCTGCTCAGTGCTGGGGAATCAGAAGGTGTCTTGTGCTGCAGAGGAGCTTGGAGGTGTTATAACTATGCTAGTGAAATGCTGGACCGCACTACTCTGACCCTGTAGGAAGGTGTAGCTATAGGAAGGTTTCACTCTCTGGCTCAGTGCTAGGGAATCAGAAGGTGTCATGTGCTGCAGAGAGGCTTGGAGGTGTTATAACTATGCTAGTGAAAGGCTGAACTGCACTAATCTGACCCAATAGGAAGGTGGCACTGTCTCAGTGCTAGGGAATCAAAAGGTGTCATGTGCTGCAGAGAGGCTTGGAGGTATTTTAACTATGCTAGTGAAAGGTTGGACTGCACTAATCTGACCCTATAGGAAGGTGGCACTTTCTGGCTCAGTGCAAAGGAATCAGAAGGTGTCATGTGCTGCAGAGAGGCTTGAGGTGTTATAACTATGCTAGTGAAAGGTTGGAATGCACTAATCTGACCCTAGGAAGGGTGGCACTCTCTGGCTCAGTGTTAGGAATCAGAAGGTGTCATGTGCTGCAGAGAGGCTTGGAGGTGTTATAACTATGCTAGTGAATGGCTGGACTGCACTAATCTGACCTGTAGGAAGGTGAACTGTAGGAGGTGGCACCTCTGGCTCAGTGTAGGGAATCAGAAGGTGTCATGTGCTGCAGAAAGGCTTGAGGTGTTATAACTATGCTAGTGAAAGGCTGGACTGCACTATTCTGACCTGGTGAAGGTGGCACTCTAAGGCTTAGTGCTAGGGATTCAGAAGGTGTCATGTGCTGCAGAGAGGCTTGGAGGTGTTATAACTATGCTAGTGAAAGGCTGGACTGCACTAATCTAACCCTGTAGGAAGGTGGCACTCACTGGCTTCGTGCTAGGGAATCAGAAGGTGTCATGTGCTGCAGAGAGGCATGGAGGTGTTATTCTGTGCTGCTGAAAGGCTGGACTGCACTAATATGACCTGTAGGGAGGTTAAGGCGTTGGGAGGTGGCACTCTCAAGCTCTGTGATAGGGAATCATAAGGTTTCATGTACTGCAGAGAGGCTTGGAGGTCTTATAACTAGTGATAGGCTGGACTGCACTAATCTGACACTTTAGAAAGGTGATGGTGTAGGAATGTGGCATTCGCTGGCTCAGTGGTAGGTGATCAGAAGGTGTGTGCTTCAGAGAGGCTCGGATGTGTTATAACTATGCTAGTGTAATCTGGACTGCACTGATCTGACCCTGTATGTAGGTGGCACTCTGGCTTAGGGCTAGTGAATCAGAAGGTGTCATGCTGTAGAGTGTCTTGGAGGTGGTATAACCATGCTAGTGAAAGGCTGGACTGCACTGATCTGATCCTGTTGGAAGGCGAAGGTGTAGGAAGGTGACACTCTCAAGCTCTGTGCTAGGCAATCATAAGGTTTCATGTACTGCAGAGAGGCTTGGAGGTCTTATAACTATGCTAGTGTGTTGCCTTCAGCCTCGATCCTCTGTTTTTAATATATTACTATTAAGTGAGTTATAGTTGTTAGGGTTACGCAATACAATGTTAAATTATGATTAAGTTTATTCACATTCTGTTGGTGTATAATGGTAGCGAAGCTATTCAAGTTAAGTAGCAATATTATTTACACTTCATCATTCTGTTGGTAATGATAGCGAGCTTATTGAAGTTAATTAACAATGCTATTGACAACTCACTCTGTTGGTAATGGAAGCGAGCTTTCACCGAAGTACTCTACAATACTGATTAGAACTCGTCATTCCAATCACCAGAAGGGCCTACCCATATGGGATAATTTCATAATATATATATATATATATATATATATATATATATATATATATAGATATAGATATAGATATAGATAGATAGATAGATAGATAGATAGATAGATATAGATAGATATAGATAGATAGATAGATATAGATAGATATAGATAGATAGATAGATATAGATAGATATAGATAGATAGATAGATATAGATAGATATAGATAGATAGATAGATATAGATAGATATAGATATAGATATAGATAGATATAGATATAGATAGATATAGATATAAAGATATAAAGGAATATAGATATAGTAGATAGATGAATGTAGAGTCCTGGCAATGCTTCTCAAAACTTCCAGTCAAATTTATAGTGCAGGGGTGCCACAAAAATGTCTCTCCCTCAACCAGCGATCGATATACGTTCTAAAGAATGAGCATGGGGAAGGTATTGGTGTGGGTTAAACAGATACCAAGGGGGGTGACTACATGAGCCCGTCTACAAAAGGGGATGTTCACGTAATACGTTGTGACACACAACAAGTGAGGTACCAGCTCAGTCAGTATGCTAAAGGGAATCCTTGTGGGGTGAGAGTCAGAGACGGTGTGTGTCAATTCAACTCTTTTAAGCTAACCCCAACATTGTATCAATATAACACTAACAAGCTTTGGTGACTAGAATAGGTTCAACGTATCAGTAGGGATGAGGATGAGACGGTGAGTGAGGGAGACTCTCTCACACAGTCGGCGTCTTACCCTCTTCCCACTGCTCCTGCGGGTAGCCAGAGGCTAGTGAACGCATTGATCGGTGGTTTAGTTAACATCCAATTGGCTTGTTCCGCCGTTCAGAAAGAGTTTCAAGCAAGGAACTTGAATGTGTCATGTGCTGCAGAGAGACTTGGAGGTGTTTCTAACTATGCTAGTGAAAGGCTGGACTGCACTAATCTGTCCTGGTAGGAAGGCAGAAGGTGTACAAAGTACAAAATGAAAACAAATAACAGCAGGTCTGATGGTTCTACGAGGCTGTTTGCGACAAGCCACACCAACTATCTAATCAAAGAAAGGGAAGATGAAGGACAGCAAAGGCGAAGGCTCCTCCCCACCCCATCCCTCCAGCCAAAGCTGGCAGGAAAGGAAAAAGAACCATGCAGCATGGAAAGAGGAAAGAGGAAAGAACTACCATTACTGCTACCACTAACAATAAAAGGACAAGGACACTAGTATTCGAGAAAAATCAGTTATTATGACAATGAGGTTATCTAGTTGCTGATTGGATCTAAAATACTTGTCTAATCTATTCTGAAAGCCGTAACTGTTGTACTATCAATCTACCATCACAGGGTAGAGAGTCCAAACATTAACAACTCGATTGAAAAAGAAGTGTTTAGCCAAAGGACGAGAATCTTTACCACTTATTCTCAAATCTTTGATTTCTTCTTATTCTATCTGGATCGATCAATTGTAAAGTAATCTTCCGCATTAATAACACTGGAATCTCTTTAAACATTTTAAACACTTCTATTAGACCGCCCGCATTCTTTCGTTTTTGATAGGCTGAATAAATTTACTTATTTTAGCCTTTGTTCATATGACAAATTTTTCAACCTAGGAATCATCTTTGTTACCTTCTTTTCTATGTTCTTTTCTGTAATAGTGAGACCAAAACTGTACAGTACTTCAGACGGGGTCGAACCAACGAATTACAAGGTTTTAATTACTTTTTCCGATTTATTATTAAAGACTCGTTCGATAAAGCCAACAATTTGTTTGGAGTTTTAACTACCTTTTGAACAAATACGCTGACCGCTTTAAATCGCTTGATATAGTGATTCCAAGACCTTTCTTTTTACTTACTGCAGAAAGTTATTATCATTCATTACGTACCGAACGCGATTGTTATTTTTCCGATGTGCAACACTTACATTTGTCAACGTTTAATTTCTATTTGCCATTGATTGGCCCAACGTAAGTTGATCTAGGATCTGATTGTAAAGCTTTTCGTCGAGTGTCGCAGTTACTTTTACTACTAGCAAAATTTTTGTATCACGCAAATTTTGATACTGCGCGGGTTTCAATGATGCTAATATCGTTTAATATAAATTAAGAAGAGCATGTAAATAAGCACTGATCCTGAGGTGCACCGCTTCGACATCGAGCCGAAATAGATGTAACACTGCTTGTGAACTACCTTCCGTTTCCGCTCAGAGAGCCAGTTCACAAGCCACTGTGAATGTTACCCGAAATACCGTGCGCCAGTAGTTGGTTGAGCAATCGTTGGTGGGGGGACCTTATCAAATGCTTTTGAAATCTAATATATGATATCTACTGATCTGCTTTCATCGAACACCTAAAATATATACGAAAAAAACTGCTAAGTTAGTCAAACAATGAACGTTTAATACGGAAGCCATGCTGCGAGTTATTTATTATATTATTTTCTAAGAATTTCTACCATATTGTCGTGTGAATGATAGTTTCCATTAACTTACAAACAATCGATGTCAGGCTAATTGGTCGATAGTTTCCTGACGAGACTTGTCCTATTTCTTGAAATTGGTGCACATTGCTGTTTTCCAATCCGACGAAACTTTCCAGTTGTTAAAGATTGGCTGAATATGATGAGCAGCATACAACTTGATGTTTGATTTCTTTATGACCTAGGATAATAGTTTTGTTCGACCAGGAGTTTTGATTACTTTAATTTTTTCAATTGTGCGTAAATGTTAAAAAGCTCAATCGTTGCTCCCCAGAACAATCAAAAGAGGTGGCCGGAAAAGAAGGTCACTGGGAGGAGAGGTGTTCCGATACCCTCTCTTGAAAGAGCTCAAGTCGTAGGTAGAAAGGAATATGATGCAGGAAGATTGTTCCAGAGTTTTCACTATGAAGGATGAAACAGTGGTGATGTTGCCACCTGCAATAGGGTTTGGACAGTAGAGGAGAAAGTCGTGTGCAGCGGGGCCGCGGGAAAGGGGGGTGGGGAGGCATGCAGTTAGTAAGTTCAGAAGAGAAGTCATAGAAAATACGTGAAGATAGGAAGAGAGAAAAATTCATCGCGACGGAATTAAAAGGTAGGAAGACTATCAGCAGGGAGGAGGAAAACTGATGAGACGAGCAGTTTTAGACTCAATTTCGTCCAGAAGAACTGTAAGCAGGAGCCCCACACTTGAGATGCCTACTCCATAATGAGGCGGACAAGGCCACTGTACACGGATAGTAACTGTGCGGGGGGAGAAGAACTATGGAGACGACACAGAACGCCCAACCTTGGAGGAAGGATTGAAGGAGAGAGATATGAAGTTTCCAGTTGAGGATTTTGAGTTAAGGATAGACTGAGGATATTTGATGTTGAAGAAAGTGACAGCTGAGTGTTGTCAGAATTGGGGATAGGTGTTTGGAAAGATTGTTTCGAGCTGATAGGGTGAGAAATTAAGTTTTGAGGCACTGAAGGACACAAGGTTCTTCTATCCTGTAATCGGAAAATGATAGCAAGGTCTGAGGTTTAACTGTTCTGCAGCTTCCAGTCTGGAGTCGTGCCTCAAGTTGGAGATGGCCTTTCATTGAAAGAAGTCGAATAATGCAAAGTGGAGTCGCTTCTATGAATGAGTGACAGGACAGTTTGTTATGGAAAGATTATTGATGAATAAGAGGAAGAGAGTGAGTGATAGAGCTTTCAGAACACCACTGTTGATAGGTTAGGAAGAAATAGTGACCGTCTACCACCGCAAAAGATAGAACAGCCGGAAAGGAAACTGGATATAAAGGAACAAAGACAGGGATATAACCTAAAGAGGGCAGTTTTAGAAAGCAAAGACTTTTGCCAGACTTATCGAAAGCTTTAGATATGTCACCGAACGGCTAAGAGAGTGATGACCAGAGTCAGTTAAGAGAGTGAAAGAAGATCGCCAGTATAACGCCCATTGCGGAACCCATACTAAGGACGATCAGATAGAAGGTTAGAAGTGGAAAGGTGCTTTCGAATAATCCGTTGAAGGATTGATTCAAAGGTTTAGATAGACAGGAAAGTGAAGTAATAGGGCGGTAGTTTGAGGATTGGAACGGTCACCCTTCTGGCACAGGCTGTACAAAGGAAAATTTCAAGGTTAGGCTGAAAGATAGATGTTGACAGGCAGAGGAAAGAGTTTGACCAGGCAGGGTGTCATCACGGAGGCAAAGTTTAAGGACAATAGAAGGCATTCACTGAAAATGACTGCTGAGAGTTAAGGCCAGAGGGGGCATAGAAACATCATTATGAAAATCTTAATAATAGGTGGCAAAGGAGTCAGGGGTATGAGTAGAGGTGAATATGCCCAGAATCGTCCAGGTGAGCCTTACAGAATGTGAGCAAAGAGTTCAGCCTTAGACAGATAAGACGGCAAAAGCCCTGTCAGGTTACATGGAGAGGAAAGAGGAAGAAGTGAATGGTGATATTAAGGGTTAGAGCAGAAGTCAAGTGGGATGAATTAGGAGCAAGGTGTTGACATTTTGCTGATAGTAGAGGTTTTGGTAATGAGAATAGATTTGGCACGATACCGTGCTGAAAATGTAAAGTTCATGGTTAGTGAAAGTTAGTTAGTGAAAGGCCGTACACTAGTCTGACGCTGGAGGAAGGTGAAGGTAGAGAGGTGGCATCAACCTCAGTGCTAGGGAAATTAGTTGACATGTGCTGCAGAGAGGCTTGAGGTGTTGTAAATGCTAGTGAAAGGCTGGACTAAAACTAATCTGGATCGTGAAGAAGATGGTGTAGGAAGGTGGCACTCTTGGATCAGTTACGGAATCAGAAGGTGTACGCTTTAGAGAGGCGTGGAGGTGTTATAGTTATGCTAGTGAAAGGCTGGACTACCAATTGTCGCTGTGGGAGTGAACGTGTAGTGAAGGTGGCACTTCTGGCTCAGTTCAAGGAATTAGGTGTCATGTGCTTCAGAGAGGCTGAGGTGTTTTAACTATGCTAGTGAAAGGCTGGGATTGCACTATTCTGATGTTGCAGGAATGATAAATGCAGGAAGGTGGCACTCTCTGGCTCAGTGCTAGGGAATCAGACGGTGTCATGTGCTGTAGAGAGGCTTGAGGCTGGGACCCTGTAGGAAGATGAATGCAGGAAGGTGACACCTCTGTAACGACTTAAAAAGCTTGAATCTTTTCGGATGTCTCATTCAATAAGGGCCACGATAATAATAGCTGACTGATCGCCCCTGCGCACTAATGATCGTGTCTGAAGTGCTGTGCCAATAAAAATACGGACAAACAGCTGTTCCAGGGGGGAGGCGCCAATTAAAAACAAGCAATGTAGCATTAAAGGTGATTATAGTATGCTACCTAATAAGTAATTTTTTTTTTTTTTTTTTTTTTTTACAGCAAAGGAGACAGTTCAAGGGCACACAAAAAGCAAACATTAATGAAAAAAAAAGCCCGCTACTCACTGCTCCTAAAAAGAATCCAAAGAGGTGGCCGAAAGATAGGTCAGTTTCGGGAGGAGAGGTGTCCTGATACCCTCCTCTTGAAAGAGTTAAAGTCGTAGGCAGGAGGAAATACAGATGAAGGAAGATTGTTCCAGAGTTTACCAGCGTGAGGGATGAAAGAGTGAAGATGCTGGTTAACTCTTGCATAAGGGGTTTGGACAGTATAGGGATGAGCATGAGTAGAAAGTCGAGTGCAGCGGGGCCGCGGGAGGGGGGGAGGCATGCAGTTAGCAAGTTCAGAAGAGCAGTCAGCGTGGAAATATCGATAGAAGATAGAAAGAGAGGCAACATTGCGGCGGAATTTAAGAGGTAGAAGACTATCAGTATGAGGAGGAGAGCTGATGAGACGAAGAGCCTTTGCCTCCACTCTGTCCAGAAGAGCTGTGTTAGGAGCCCCCACACATGAGATGCATACTCCATACGAGGGCGGACAAGGCCCCTGTATATGGACAGCAACTGTGCAGGGGAGAAGAACTGGCGGAGACGGTACAGAACGCCCAGCCTCGAGGAAGCTGATTTAGTAAGAGATGAGATATGAAGTTTCCAGTTGAGATTTTGAGTTAAGGATAGACCGAGGATGTTTAGTGTTGAGGAAGGTGATAGCTGGGTGTTGTCAAAGAATAGGGATAGTTGTTTGGAAGATTGTGTCGAGTGGATATGTGGAGAAACTGTGTTTTGAGGCGTTGAAGGACACCAGGTTCTTCTTGCCCCAATCGGAAATAATAGTAAGGTCTGAGGCTAAGCGTTCTGCAGCCTCCAGCCTTGAGTCGTTAAGTTCCTGAAGGGTGGGTCTTCTATTAAAGAAGTTGAATAATGCAGAGTGGAATCATCGGCGTAGGAATGGATAGGACAGTTCGTTTTGGAAAGAAGATCATCAATGAACAACAGAAAAGAGTGAGATAGGACAGAACCCTGTGGGACACCACTGTTAATAGATTTAGGGAAGAACAGTGACCGTCTACCACGGCAGAAATAGAACGGTCAGAAAGGAAACTGGAGATAAAGGTACAGAGAGAAGGATAGAAACCGTAGGAGGGTAGTTTAGAAAGCAAAGACTTGTGCCAGACCCTATCAAAAGCTTTTGATATGTCCAGCGCAATAGCAAAAGTTTCACCGAAACGGCTAAGAGAGGATGACCAAGAGTCAGTTAAGAAGGCTAGGAGATCACCAGTAGAACGCCCCTTGCGGAACCCATACTGGCGATCAGATAGAAGGTCAGAAGTGGAAAGGTGCTTTTGAATCTTCCGGTTAAGGATTGATTCAAAAGCTTTAGATAGACAAGAAAGTAAAGCAATAGGACGGTAGTTTGAGGGATTGGAGCGGTCACCCTTCTTAGGTACAGGCTGTATGAAGGCATACTTCCAGCAAGAAGGAAAGGTAGATGTTGACAGGCAGAGGCGAAAGAGTTTGACCAGGCAGGGTGACAGCACGGAGGCACAGTTTTTAAGGACAATAGGAGGCACTCCATCAGGTCCATAAGCCTTCTGAGGATTGAGGCCAGAGAGGGCATAGAAAACATCATTTTGAAGAATCTTTATAACAGGCATAAAGGAGTCAGAGGGGGGATGAGTAGGAGGAATATGCCCAGAATCGTCCAGAGTGGAGTTTTTAGAAAAAAGTTTGAGAGAAGAGTTCAGCCTTAGAGATAGATGAGACGGCAGTGTTGCCGTCAGGACTGAGGAGTGGAGGGAAAGATGAAGAAGTGAAGTTGGAGGAGATGTTTTTGGCTAGATGCCAGAAGTCACGGGAAGAGTTAGAGAAAGCAAGGTTTTGACATTTTCTATTAATGAAAGAATTTTTGGTTAGTCGGAGAATAGATTTGGCACGATTTCGGGCAGAAATGTAAAGTTCATAATTAGCATTAGTTTGAAGGCTCTGGTATCTTTTGTGAGCTACCTCTCTATCATTGACAGCACGAGAACAAGCGTGATTAAACCAAGGCTTTTTAGCGTGAGGAGTAGAGAAAGAACGAGGAATGTATGCCTCCATTCCAGAGACAATCACCTCTGTGATGCGCTGAGCACACACAGAGGGGTCTCTATCCTGGAAGCAATAATCATTCCACGGGAATCGGAGAAGTACATCCTCAGGTCGTCCTGCCGAGCTGAAGCAAATGCCAGAAGCATCGCCTCTTCGGTGGGTCCAGAGGGTGTACAGGAGCGATAGGACAGGATGCAGAAATAAGATTGTGATCGGAGGAGCCCAACGGAGAGAACAGTTTGACAGAATAAGCAGAAGGGTTTGAGGTAAGGAAGAGGTCTAGAATGCTGGGCCGATCTCCAAGACGGTCAGGAATACGTGTAGGGTGCTGGACCAACTGCTCTAGGTCGTTGAGGATAGCAAAGTTGTAGGCTTGTTCACCAGGATGGTCAGTGAAAGAGGATGAAAGCCAAAGCTGGTGGTGAACATTGAAATCTCCCAAGATGGAGATTTCAGCGAAGGGAGAGTGGGTCAAGATGTGCTCCACTTTAGAATTCAAATAGTCAAAGAATTTTACATAGTTGGTAGAGTTAGGTGAGAGATAAACAGCACAGATGTATTTAGTAATAGAATGACAGTGAAGTCTTAACCAGATGGTGGAAAATTCAGAAGAGTCAAGGTCATGGGCACGAGAGCAAGTGATGTCGTTGCGCACGTAGGCGCAACATCCAGCTTTGGATTGAAATTTAGGATAGAGATAGTAGGAGGGAACAGAGTAGAGATTGCTGTCAGTAGCCTCAGAAACCTGTGTTTCGGTAAGGAAGAGAAGGTGAGGTTTAGAGGAGGAGAGATGATGTTCCACAGAATGAAAATTAGAGCGAAGACCGCGAATGTTGCAGAAATTGAGAATATATATATATATATATATATATATATATATATATATATATATATATATATATATATATATATATATATATATATATATATATATATATATATATATATATATATATATATATATATATATATATATATATATATATATATATATATATATATATATATATATATATATATATATATATATATATATATATATATATATATATATATATATATATATATATATATATATATATATATATATATATATATATATATATATATATATATATATATGTATTAATTGACCCCCCCACCCCTCCTTTTTCAATTTTCCGGGTACGCCACAGCTTGAGTATGCACCTTCCTACACCTTCATCGTTAGACTGTTAGGCTAAATCTATTTTATATTTTATAAATACATCATTGATTCATATATATACATACATTGTACATTTAAGAAGTTTGTTGGTAGCATATAAGTACAGCATAAATCTGGGGGATTTCAATAGTTTGAAACGTATTTATTTTGTTACTTGAGTGAACATTGCTTTTAATAATGTTCATTTCTGTAGTTTTTAGAAAAAGTTTGAGAGAAGAGTTCAGCCTTAGAGATAGATGAGACGGCAGTGTTGCCGTCAGGACTGAGGAGTGGAGGGAAAGATGAAGAAGTGAAATTGGAGAAAATGTTTTTGGCTAGATGCCAGAAGTCACGGGAAGAGTTAGAGAAAGCAAGGTTTTGGCATTTTCTATTAATGAAAGAGTTTTTGCTTAGTCGGAGAATAGATTTGGCACGATTCCGGGCAGAAATGTAAAGTTCATAATTAGCATTAGTTTGAAGGCTCTGGTACCTTTTGTGAGCTGCCTCTCTATCACTGACAGCACGAGAACAAGCGTGATTAAACCAAGGCTTTTTAGCGTGAGGAGTAGAGAAAGAACGAGGAATGTATGCCAAAGACAATCACCTCTGTGATACGCTGAGCATATATATATATATATATATATATATATATATATATATATATATATATATATATATATATATATATATATATATATATATATATATATATATATATATTTTTTTTTCTTTTTTTCTTCTTTTTTTTTCTACGTCGTGGCCTACTAAGCGGGTAGGCTTCTTCCCGGTGGATCTTGATGGAAGGCCCAAGGCTTCTTCCCGGTGGATCCTGATGTTCGGCTCAAGGCTTTTTCCCGTTGGATCCTGATGGTCGGCCCAAGGCTTCTTCCCGGTGGATCCTGACTGTCGGCCCAAGCCTTCTTCCCGGTGGGGCCTGGTGGTCGGCCCTGCCCGTTCTGGCATAGGTGAGTGTTTATAGTGGCGCCATCTTGCACTGGCTTATGCTGCCCTCCCGGAGCTCATCTTTAATCTTAGAATCTAGAGTCCGGTTTGATAGGTGGTCTTCTGGACAGCATGTGGGTAGTTTTAAGCCTCTCGGCGGCGGCTGAAAAGTCCCAGCTTGGTGACACCGGGCAGCGATTGAACTCACCTCGTCCTGAGCGCGGCGCCGTCCCGCTATTCATTCAGCAACCGTCTTCCCTTTATATATTATTTATTATTAAGTAAGTTGATAAAAAGAAGAAGGAAAAGACGATGCATCAGCTCCTCACCTTGACAGATTTACACAACGCTCGTCAGAGGTCGCTGTTGTAAGGTCGTCGTGTACCAAGGCTTGGGTCGGTATTCTCAGGTGCTTCCGCCTCACATCAACTATTTCCAAATGCCGAAAATGAGGTCAGTCGGGTTCTCAAGAGGTTTTTTTTTTCACGTTCACGATACAGAGGCCTCGTCAAACCACCACCAGGGTCACAAACTACCCATGGCGGTGCCCACAACTCCTGCGAGAGCCTTGTTAAGTGTGTGTTTGGCCGCCGACAGGTTTGGCAAGACAGGATCGCTTTTCTGGCGTCATGTAAGGCACGGGGGTTCCAGTCTCCTCTCCTCGGCTCCTTACGTCCTGGTGTTCATAAGGTTCTCGCCGCTTATATTTATATTGAAACAACGACTTGCAGGAAAACACGTTAAATATAATGCAAGATAATAACACAATAATGTATCATTAACACGAAAAAGTACCACGAAACATTGCATAGGGAACAATATATCCGATGAAAGAAGACGATAAATTATCGTTTAAAAAAAAAATCGAGACAATCGTAATACAAGAACATGTCATGGGAAGAAAACGTAAAAAAACAATAAATTATCACATAAAACCGTAAAACGAGACAAACTAATATGTGAACATGTAAGAAGAAAAACCTATTATCAATATTTTGTTACCGTAGAAGAAACGGTAAAATGCTAAACTCATTACGAAAACATGTAGTAGGATAATGTTACAGTAAATTACTGTAGAATTTGAAATAAACAGCCAGTAAATGATCGTTCATTGAAAATGTATTGCACTGAAACTATCGTAGAGTAAATAACATAACAGGTTATTAGAATAGTAAAACTAAACAGAAATAATATTAGTAAAACTAAACAGAAATAATACACACTCACCAAGTAAAGGTTATGTTTAAATGCAAGCACGTATTGCGACTTATGCTGAAAAACGGGAAAATAACACCTGTAAATTATCGCAGAATAACGATAAACAGGAAAAGACACGAGAAAGAAAGTAAATACAGTGAAACGAACAGACGCACAAAACTCTCTCTCTCTCTCTCTCTCTCTCTCTCTCTCTCTCTCTCTCTCTCTCTCTCTCTCTCTCTCTCTCTCTCTCTCTCTCTCTCTCTCTCTCTCTCTCTCTCTCTCTCTCTCCTCTCTCCCTCTCTCTCCACTCCAACCTTTCCCCCTTAGTCTGTTTCTGGCCTTGTGGTGCAGTGGTCAGCATAGCCGCCTCTAGAGCAGAAGGCCCGGGTTCGAGTCCCGGCAAGGTCAAAATACTGGTGAAAGTTATTTGTCTTTTATTATTATTATTATTATTATTATTATTATTATTATTATTATTATTATTATTATTATTATTATTATTATTATTATTATTATTATTATTATTATTATTATTATTATTATTATTATTATTATTATTATTATATATATATATATATATATATATATATATATATATATATATATATATATATATATATATATATATATATATATATATATCTATATATATATATATATATACATATACATATATATATTAGAGATGTATCGGATGTCGATTTCAGACATCCGCGGATGGATGTATATGCGGATGTCATTTTTCGGATGCAAATGTGAATGCGGATATCAGTCTCTACTAAAATGCGGATGCAAATGCGGATGCGGATATCAAAATATGACATCCTCGCGGATGCGGATGCGGATGCGGATGTTTTTACGTCAAACGTTCTCACCGAGAGGACCCCCTCCCAAAAAAAAAAGCCTGTTTCAGTGTCAGACCATGCAGACAGGAGACGTAACAAATAAAAACAAGATGGGAGAACCAAAATACTGCCAAATGAGTTCGAATGGTGTCTTAATAGTTGATACTTCTCTCTTTGAAAGTATTTAAGTCATAGGAAGACGTAAATACAGACGCAGGAAGGGAGTTCCAGAGTATACTAGTGGAAGTAAAGTGGAAGTACTTTTTGTTACAATAAAGTTTTATGACGAGTTTCAGCCACACATTTTGTGCGTTACCAGGATGCGGGACGTGGACCCAACTCGTCGTGCATCCCACTGACCACTTTCCCCAACCTCCACCCTTTTGAAAGTGGTTAACTATAAATCTATAACCAACTGATTGAACTGATACTATAAACACATATTTATTACTTAATATTTAAAGTTCAAGATGAGCAAGTTTTGTTTAAAAAACAGTAGCTTATCTACCTTTTCTGGCAAAAGCCGATTGCGCTTAGCGTCATATATGAAGCCAGCACTACTAAACAGCTGCTCACTAGGAACGCTACTTGGTGGACAGGAGAGATACTGGCAAGCTACCTTTGCCAAATCAGGGTAGACTGTCTTCATTGTCTTCCACCATTGCAAACTATCTTGACTTGTTCCACTTATTCTTTTCTCTCTGTGATATTTCTCAATATCTTTCATGAGTAAAGTTACTACAGATGAGTTTTCTGCTTCATCATCACTGCTGGAGGCAAGAATAGAGGTCATCTAATGTTCCACAGGTGGTAGGTGTTTCACTCATATCATCTCTTCTTCGTTTCCTTCTTGGTTCTCCATCTTCCTCTTCTAGAATAGTCGTCTGACTAAGCTCCTCACATACTCTGGCAAGTGATGATTTTACTTGATCAGTGACGTGAGATGAAGAAAAAAATTTACTCATGTATCTTGGGTCAATATATGTTGCAATTCTGTAAAGATCTTCATTTTCAATCCAAGAAAATCTTTTCTCAACATCAACCTGCATTGCTTCTTTCATGAAGTTTACTGCCTGTGTTGCTTGTCTGTCTTCATTTAACTCAATCACTGATCCTGAGCCTGGTTCATCTTCAGAGCTTGTATCTGAAGTATGAGTTTCTTCAACAGGGTTAGAAACTACTGATGTGGTATGCTGAAGAGTGTGTTTTAATGACTTTACAAGTGGAATCACTTCAGCTGCTGTTGATGTGGAGTCACTAAGTTTTTTTGTGATATCTTCATAAGGTTGTAAGGCTTGTACACATTTATGCATAATTAACCACTCAGTATTGCTGGGCTGTTTGATTTTGGAGTTGGTAGCAGCATACACACACACAGATTCCTTTATTTCTAGTGTTCCTCTTAGCATGTGTAAGGTGCTATTCCATCTTGTGGGTGTATCATGAATAACAGAGAGTTTAGGTACTTGCAGCCTGTCCTGAATCTTTTGAAGTTCATCTTGTGCCATAGTTGAGTGATGAAAGTGCGTAGCAATACTACGAGGTTTTTTTGATCATGTTTTCTATATCACAATGTGATGATAACCCAGTTTTAGCAATGAGCTGTATTTTATGCACAGTACAATCCAAATTATTTACACCTGAGAGAAACAGAGCTTTTTTCATATTTGCTCCAGCATCACGCAGAACACAGTGCACATTTGTACGAGATATGTCCCACTTCATCAGCATATCATCCAACATTTTGGAAATATACTCTCCTGTATGTCGTTCTTCCAGTGGTTCAGCACCTAGCACAAAGTTTGTTCTTTCAAATTCCTTTTTTATGGTATGTGCAGTTAAACTCAGCAATGAGACACCTGCTGAGGTATCTGACCACACATCAGTTGTGAAGGAAAGTTTGTTGTCTTGCTTCACTTCATCAATTATTTCTTTTATTTTCTTGAAAACAGACTCATACATATCACTACATATCATTGATGAATAGAAATTTCGCTGCTTTAGACTGTATAGTGGAGCAGCTTCAGTCATCAGTCTCATGAATCCTATGTCCTCAACATGACTGAAAGGCAAATCATCCATGACTAACATTTCTGCAATGCATTTATCCAGTTTCTTTGCCTTAGGGTTAGAAGCATCCCATAATTTTGCACTCTGAAAATACTAAGCAACATTCCTTTGCTTAGCATCTGTCTTTGCTTTTTGCAAAGGTGTTTTTTCTATATTTATTTTTTCTTCCAACTTCTTTGTCTCTTTTGCCATTAACTCTTCAAACTGTTTTTTATGCAGTGATTTCAAGTGGTTTTTCAAAGATGTAGTTCCACGTCCCTTTCGTGAATAATCTTTCTTGCACAACAGACACTGTGCTAGGTCACTTGACTTGCTCATAAAATATTTCCACACTTCACTGCTATGTGACGCCATTTTTCAGCTGCTGTAGCAGTCAGCACAGAACAATAAGGCTTTGTAAACTTGATTATAATATCCTTTTAAACCATCACTGGCAAACTGTATTATCAGCGAGGAGCAAAGCAAGGAAGAAGCAGTACTTCTTCCTTCGAAGGCAAACTCTTACCAAACTGATGACCTAGCTGCCAGTGTACTGTGTAGGACCTATGCTCAGAATGCCAGTTTACAACTTATGGATCAGTATTATAAATTTTCGAGATGCTTAGCAAATGTGAAAAGAAAATTACTTTATTCTAATGCTTCATTGCATTAAATTCTAGTAAGAAATACATCGAAAAGCCCTCTATAACAGTAATAATGATAATAATAATAAAACAATAGCTAATATTACCCTTCCTCTGTGAAAATCTTTTCATCGGCAACTCACTGTATCAGGGGAAACAGGCGACAACAGGAAAACTCGTGCGATAAGAAGAGCTCAGCGCTGCCGGTTCATATCTTTTTTAATATTATTATTTGTATAATTATGGAAACATTCGCATTGAAAGTATTTAAGGAAGAAGCACTGAATTCTACCGTGTGAAGTGGGAATAAGGTCTAAGACTGCAATGTACGACATTACTCAGCCACACGACACACATTACAATCTCTCTCTCTCTCTCTCTCTCTCTCTCTCTCTCTCTCTCTCTCTCCAGCAGTAAGGCATCGGGGTGAAGGTGACAAGCAAGGGTGATAAGCCTCCTCTCTATCTCCCTCTTCACCCTCCTCACACACACACACACACACACACACACACACACACACACACACACACACACACACACACACATATCTCCAAAATAAGTATCTAACATTCCACCATTCACAGTTTGCAGTTTATTTACTATGTATTTGTACTTCATAGTCACTAAGTAAAATTCGCCCCCTCCTCCTGACCTTCCCCTAAATTCTAGACACATTACGTTGTGTAAGTTTGAAAGGAAATGAATCCGTGATATTATTTGCTTTAGTTTTACTAGATAATTAATTCATTAGACACACATCAATAAATTTACTCCACATTTCTAAGCTCTGTCTGAACTCTAAGTCTGTAAGCACCAGGCAGTACTCTACTACTCTGCTAGTCTGTAACTGCGTGTCTATATATTACTCTATAATCTATAGGTTGTGCAATACACAAAACACATCCGCATCCACACATCCTCTGTAGAGTGCGGATGCGGATGTATATTTCACCACAAATGCGGATGCGGAGGCGGAGGCGGATGTTCAGTTTATCACAACTACGGATGCGGATGCGGATGCGGATGTGAAAAAATATGCATGTTCATGCAGATATATATATATATATATATATATATATATATATATATATATATATAGATATATATATATATATATATATATATATATATATATATATATATATATATATATATATATATATATATATATATATATATATATATATATATATATATATATATATATATATATATATATATATATATATATATATATATATATATATATATATATATATATATATATATATATATATATATATATATATATATATATATATATATATATATATATATATATATATATATATATATATATATATATATATATATATATATATATATATATATATATATATATATATATATATATATATATATATATATATATTATTCATTATTAAACATTTAGATAAAGAAAAAGGAAACAAGGATATCCAGGTCGTGGTTCAGCAAGGCTTAGGTCGGTATTCTCAGGCGCTTCCGCCTCTCACGTCAACTATTTTTAAAGGTCAGAAAGAGGTTAATCGGGTTCTCAAGAGTTTATTCACGTTCACCGTACAAAACCTTTGTCACACTTCCACCAGGGTCGTAAGCTACCCCTGGAGGCGCCCACAACTCCTGCGAAAGCCTTGTTAAGTGTGTGTTTGGCCGCCGAAATGTTTGCCAGGACAGGATCACCGTTCTCGCGTCACGCGGAGCAGTGGGGTGCGAGTCTCCTCGCCTCGGCTCCTTACATCCCAGTGTGATGAGATTCTCGACACTAATTTTTATATTGCAGCAACGACGTGCAGGAAAACACGTTGAAGATAGCAACCTTATGATTTATCGTCGAAAGAAAAGTACAGCGAAACGTTGCACGGGGCAACAACATGACTGATAAAAAAAAAAACAGTAAAATGTCGTAGAAAAAAAGTAATTCGAGACAGTTTTAACAAAAACAAAGTAAATTATCACATAAAACAGTAAAGCGAGACAAACTTAGTATGTGAATACGTAGGAGGAAATGTAAAGTAAACATTCAGTTCTCGTTGCAGAAACAGTAAAATGATTATTTCAATATGGGAACATGTAAGAAAATGAAATTGTACAGTAAACTACCGTAGAGTTTAGGATAAACAGTCAGTAAGTGATCGAAGATTAATAAATGCATGACACTAAAACTGTCGCAGAATAAAGACAATTTTAGGCTATTAAAACAGTAAAACGAAACAAACAATACTAACTCATTAGTTAGGGGGTAATTTTCAGTACAAACACGTATAACGCTATGTACAGAAAAAAACACAAAAATAAAATCAATCATTCAGTCAACGTAGGCATACCTTGGGGGGCGCGTCGCCTCGCTGTAAAGTATCGCAAAATAATGATATACAACAAAGGAAAAGAAATTACATTGGAGAAAAACAAATACGATCAACTGAACCAACATTCTATATAACTACATAAAGAAATAATAACGTGACAATTCCCTAATGGAAGGCGGCGAGGCCAACACACGAACACAAAGTACGGAAAAAAATTAAACAAACTGTTGCTCAACACGATAAAAGTGATCACTACGAAACAAATGTAAAATAAAATGTTGAAAATAAAAATAATAACACCTGAAGTACATAAAAGCTAAATAAAAAAAATAAATAAAAGAAAAAAAACGAAAAACTAACGTACATGAAAATCAGGCGATAGAAATTAAAATAAAATTACGTAAAACTAAGAAAGCGAAATACCACAGCACGAACATCAATCCATCGAGTAGAAAACAATATATTTTTACAAAGTGTTTGTTGACCGAATTTCAGATGTGTTCTGAGGCTCAACATCCATCCCGGCCACTCGTTTGTCTGTCTGTTTACCTGTCTGTCTTATGCACCTCTCTCTCTCTCTCTCTCTCTCTCTCTCTCTCTCTCTCTCTCTCTCTCTTGTTTCCATTTCTCCTCACATTTGATTCTCCTCACTCTCTCCATTGGCTCTCATCTCGCCTTTCTCTTCTCTCTTCCATCACTCCTCCGCCTCCTTTTCCTCCTCCTCCTGCCGTGAGGGAGGTCTTAGCACTGGCATGATCGTCTGTAAGGCGTTCGAATCAGCGGATCGTCGTTTGGATAGAACTTTTATCCAAAAACTTAGGTTTGTCCTCGTTATTACGCGCCCAGGGGGAAGAAGAAGATGAAGAGGAGGAGGAGGAGGAGGAGGAGTCGATGATGTAGAAACCTGAGTAAAGGAAGAGGTATTGATGGACAGGTCGAGCTTATGAGAAGAACACGGACGAGGACGAGGACGAGGACGAGGAGGAGGATACAAGGACTCACTGAAAGGCGGCCAAGATGAAGCCTATTGGCTCACTACGAGGCCGCCCTCTCCAGTACCGTGATCTGTTCGACAGTCACTTGGTGCCTCCAGAGCAGATCAAGCCAAGATGAAGCCTATTGGCTCATTACGAGGCCGCCCTCTCCAGTACTGTGATCTGTTCGACATTCACTTGGTGCCTCCAGAGCAGATCAAGCCAAGATGAAGCCTATTGGCTCATTACGAGGCCGCCTTCTTCAGTACTGTGATCTATTCGACAGTCACTTGGTGCCTCCAGAGCAGATCAAAGCACTTCGGTGCGTACGTTCTGTTTACGCTTGATTCGCGAAGTAACGGTAGATACGATTTTTCAAAGAAGTTGATGGTTTCTGAATTTAAGACTTCAGCAGGGAGGTTGTTCCATTGGCGTATGATTTAGTTTGAAAAGAAATGCCTAGCAATGTCTGTATTGCCTCGCTTCACTTGAATGGATAAACCGTTGTTTCTAGTTTTTGAGATGGTTTGTAACAAAAAAATGGAGTGGTCGACGTTACTGAAGTTCTTCAAATACTTGAAGATTCATATTCTCGCGTAAGCGTCTCTTTTCCAGTGAAATTCGTTTATTCGGTGGAGGAGGAGGAGGAAAATGCGGGCGAGAAAGATACCCAAGAAAGACATTTGAATAGTGAAATATCAGCATTCAAATGTACGTTGTGAGGGAGAGATTTTGCGACGGAGAGAGAGAGCCGCCCCGACACACCCCGCGGCTCGAGGCTTTACTCGGCGTGTTTCGAGGTGTCTTAGAAGCTTTGAAGAACTTGCTCGCCTTAAAGATTCCTCCGGCAGTTGAAATATTAGTCTAGACCTTTTTTGTGTGATTAGGCTTTATATGGTAGAAGAAATAGTAGTAGTAGTAGTAGTAGTAGTAGTAGTAGTAGTAGTAGTAGTAGTAGTAGTAGTAGTAGTAGTAGTCGAAGTAGTAGTAGTAGTAATAGTAGTAGTAGTAGTAGTAATAGTAGTAGTAGTAGTAATAGTAGTAGTAGTAGTAGTAGTAGTAGTAGTTGTAGTAGAAGTAGAAGTAGCAATATCATCCTCATTATAATTTTTTTAAATTATATTCATTAATGTTCCTTTTCTTTCAAAATATTATATTATTCCCCTTTCCTTCTCTTCCTTTGCATCTGCTTGGCTTTTGTGTCTCCTTTTTCTTCTTCCTACAGCTGTTTTTTCCTTTCACTTTGATCAATATTTATTTTCCTTTTCAAGTCTTTCTGCTTTTTGTTTTCTTTGAATGCTCGCCTGCACACCTGAAGGCGGGGGAGAGAGAGAGAGAGAGAGAGAGAGAGAGAGAGAGAGAGAGAGAGAGAGAGAGAGAGAGAGAGAGAGAGAGAGAGAGAGAGAGAGAGAGAGAGAGAGAGAGAGAGAGAGAGAGAGAGAGAGAGAGAGAGAGAGAGAGAGAGAGAGACTGCCGGTTGAACTGATGGTTACTGCTAAGTCATAGTTAAACGTTACATCGATGTCATTTTCTTTTTTACAGCAAAGGAAGCAGCTCAAGGGCAAAAAAAGTAATAATGAGACAAAAAATCCCGCTAAACACCCCTGATGAGTGAGAGGCGGTGCAACATGACGACGCCTATTACAGCCTCGCTACCAGTGCCTGTTTATGTTTTAGCGAAGTCTACCCAAAAGATGCTCCTGCGAGTGCCGTAATCATCCACATTTGGCACCTAAGCCTGTTTTTGACAGTTATATCTGCGTCTCAAACATCCTCTCCTAAAGTACCATAAAGGAAACCAAAAAAAAAGCTCGCTACTCGCTGCTCCTGTAAAGAATCAGAAGAGGTTTGCGAAAGAGCAGTTAGTTACGTGAGAAGAGAAAGTTTAATAAGATGGGAAGATGGTAGTAGATGCGGCAACATGATAATAACTGCAGGAAGTGACTCGGAGAAAGAGGAGCAGATGGTAATGGCTGATAAGATGGATAAATAACAGTAGACGCGTCAACATAACATGTACTGCAGGGTGTGACTCAGAGGAAAGGGAGTAGCTGATAACGCTGAATAGGATAGAAAGATAATAAAAGGGGCGGGGAATGTAACTAAAAGACGGTTAAGTAAATAATTGATGAAAGTTAGTAAGATGGAAGCATAATAGTCGATGCCGCAACAGAACGCGACTTAGTGCTTTCCTCTTACAGTAAAGGAGACACCTCAAGGTAAAGAAAATTAAACAAAAATAAAAGTCTTGACATAGAAATATCACGGTCGCCACTCTGTTGCGTCGCTTGTCCTGAAATCATCCACACGAGTGGACTCACCCGCCCAGGACGAAAAATGAGCAAAGTTCAGAGAGCATGAAAAGTAGGAAAGGAAAAGAGGTCACCGCCAGAGTTGAGCTCTCTGTCTTTTTGGTCACCAAATAAGATGCAGAAATACAGAAAAAATAGACAAAAAATAAGTAAACAGATGTATAGGAAATAGAAGCAACGATATAAGATTGAAGAGAAAAGATGTTTGCAGAGTTGATACACTGAAAACACTGGAAATACATAAAAACACAGATTAATAAAAGACAAAGATGTCTCCTTAATGTCAGCAAATAATTTCAAAACTCCTCGCCGCCCAGCCTCGTCCAGACTGGCGGGACAGCTCGGCAAGGAGTCACTGGGCGGCGCCTGTCGCGGGACGTTAGGCAGCCGATTAGTGTTGAGGTTTAGGAGCCACGGCGCCGCGGGCCGAGGCGTTACCTGCCGGTTTTGTTTCACCTGACTCCATTATCTGGCATTCCTTACCTGCCCAACGTGTCTCATTTACCTTTCTTATTTATCTTCTATTTCGAGCTGTCCTACCTGTCCTTCACCTGTCATATTACCTTTCATTTACCTGCCTTTTCTTACCTGCCCAACGTGTCTTGCCTCATTCACCCGCCTTATTTACCTTTTCCAACGTGCCTCTCTTCCCTATGCTTACCTGTCTCATTGACCTTCCTCATTACCTGTCCTTTTCTAACTACCTTATCTGCCTGTCTCCCGTCTCTTGTCCCACCTGCCCGATTACTTACCCTACATAGCTGCCCTGCCTGTCTCCTTCACCAACCTTATTACCTGCTCTTTTCTAATTACCTTACCTGTTTTCACATGTATAATTTGCCTGGTCTGGTGCCTCAGCTACCTGGAGGGGTTGAAAACTTGCCTGCCTAACATGTTCTTATTACTGTTCAACCTCGATCGACCTTGTGTTCTAATTACCAGTCAGAGCCGAAAGTCAAGCCTTCCTAACGTAACTAAACTTAAAAATGCGAACTTAACTTGTGTTCGGTAAAAGTAGGAAGTCATCAGCAGGAACATATTATAAACAAATACATCATGGCCTCATCATTTTTTTTTATATCAAAGGATGCGGCTCAAGGGCAACAAAAAGAGTACAAAAAGAAGCCCGTTACTAGCCACTCCCACAAAAGTAAAAAGTAAAGAGTAGCCAAAAGAGAGGTCAATTTCGGGTGGAGAGGTGTCTTGATACACTCTTTTTGAAAGAGGTCAAGTCATAGGCAGGAGGAAATACAGACGAAGGAAGACTGTTCCAGAGTTTACCAGTGAAGGAGATGAAAGAGTGAAGATGCTAGTTAACTCTTGCATAAGGGGTTTGAACAGTATAGGGATGAGCATGAGTAGAAAGTTGTATGCAACGGGGCAGCGGGAGGGGTTGAGGCATGCAGTTAGCAAGTTCAGAAGAGCAGTCAGCATGAACATATCGATAGAAGATAGAAAGAGAAGCAACATGGCGGCGGAATTTAAGAGGTAGAAGGCTGTCAGTAAGAGGAGGAGAGCTGATGAGACGAAGAGCCTTTGACTCCACCCTGTTCAGAAGAGCTGTGTGAGTGGAGCCCCCCTACACGTGAGATGCATACTCCATACGAGGGCGGACAAGGCTCCTGTATAAGGGTAGCAACTGTGCGGGGGAGAAGAACTGGCGGAGGCTATACAGAACGCCCAAACTCGAGGAAGCTGATTTAGCAAGAGAGGAGATGTGAAGTTTCCAGTTGAGATTTTGAGCTAAGGATAGACCATGTGTTCCACAGAATGAAAATTAGAACGGAGACCGCGAATGTTGCAGAAATTGATAAGGAGGAGGTTCGAGGAGCTATCAGGACACCTCCCAAGTCGGCAGCCAGAAGGGGAGTCCTCCCTGGGGGAATCTATGTCCCCCCCCTCCCCCCCCGGCAGGGACTCCGAGGTTCTGTAATTTTTCACCATTTTGAATTTTGAATTTTGGGAAAAGGTGTGTGTGTGTTGTGTGAATGTAGCGTGGTGTGGAAAGAGAGAGGAACTGTCTTTAGGGAGCATGCTGAACTGCTCTCTGGTGTTGATGAGACAAAAGGGAAACGGTTAGTGAGGACATGAGAAGGGTCTTTGAAGGGCTTCAGCACCCTCCTCGCTTCCCATATATCCTCACCGGGAGTAGCTCACGCCCGTTCGGTAGGTGTCTTCCTACCTACTCCTGTTGCAGAAGGTGACAGCTGAGTGTTGTTGAAGAATAGGGGATAGGTGTTTGAAAGATTGAGTTGATAGTTGGAGAAACTGTGTTTTTGAGGCATTGAAGGACACAATGTTCCTTTTACCCCAATCGGAAATGATAGCAAGTCTGAGGCTAAGCGTTCTGCAGCCTCCAGTCTGGAGTCTTGTCTTGTAATTCCTGTTAAGCAGAATAGGCCGGTAACGTTTTTATGCAGGAAATTAAATAAATGAGTAGTGTAGAAGTGAGTTTATTTCATCTAAGTTAACAAACCATTAATCAACACACTGGTTATTAAAGAACAGGTAATGTAGTTAGATGAGTACCTAATGAAGCGTGGCGTTAAGTACCTTCCTCCTGTTCGTTTTAAAATATTAAAAATATAGTATAAGATAATGTCACTGCCGAACTGCTTTTAAAATTACAACACTGTGCCTACATTCCTTCCCTTTAGTGTTGCTTTCTCTTTCCTGCTTCAGTATAACACACCAGGTAAGGATGACTCTACAGGTAGCTAATTAAATAGGCTAAAATAATTGAAACACGAAGATGGACGTTGTAATGAAATAAAACACCAAATTTGTCTCGTATACGAAATAAATCCTAAACCAATAAGGAATCGCGGAACAAAAAAGTCAAACAAGATTGGAATTACAGGATAGAAAAGGTCATGATGAAGCAAGGTGACACATAAGTGAATACTATACCAGGTGACCTTGATTAGTGATGCTTCTTCCTGGAAATGTAACCCTAAATTTTGTATGACCTTAATAACATATTGGATCATTATCAGGGCAGCGAAATTACCGATGATTGCAACTGGTTTCTTGTTAGACCTTACGAGCTAATCCCAGCCGTCACCCTCTTCCACTCGCCCTTATCTTCTCTTCCCTTCCCTTCCCTTTCCTTCCCTTCCTTTCCCTCCATCTCCCTCCCTTTCCTTTCCTTCCCTTCCTTTTCTTCCCTTCCTTTCCCTCCCTTCCCTTCCTTTCCCTTCCTTTTATTCCCTTCCTTTCCCTCCTTTCCTTTCCCTTTGCTTCCCTTCCTTTCGTTTCGTTCGCCTTGAAGTATGAGGCGGAATATCATCATTATCTCTTCAACTAACTTGCACACTTCTTTTTTTCGATATCTTGATTTACCTGACTTTATAACATTACAACTGATTCATATTCGCCTGGAAGTGTGAGGCTAACTATCATCGATGCATCATCCTCCCCCTCGTGAATCAAATTGCGTCATTCTTTATTTGTGTCTTGTTTTAATTAACTTCGTTCTTATCACATTGTTATTACAACCTGTTCGCTTTGGGGTATTAGGGAAAGTATCATCAATGCATCGTCCCTTCTTTTGACTCAAGGGGAGCATTCGAATTCCTCATCTTGCTCTTTTTCTTCGTCTTTTCCATATTTTTACTACTTTTTGTTCGCCTTGAGTGTGAGGGAGAACATCGTCACGGCATGAGGCCACATCGAGGGCGAGATTAAGAACCTCGCAAGTCCTCGTCCTCTGCCTCTTCACCTCCTCGCGTCACTCTTAAGGCCGACACACTGCAGCCACATCGAGAGCGAGACAAAGAGCCCACACGTCCTCCACCTCCTCGTCTTGTCCTCGTCACCTCCTCTCCGCGGCACAGGCTTGAGGGCAACACACTCAGGCCACGACGAAGGGTACGACCGAGAGCAAGGGTCATGAGAACTTAATGAACACCTCACTCGCGTCGGTCGTCACTGTTCCGTCAGCAGGCAAATCAAGGCCGTAAGGAGCGTGTGCACCCATTAGACGCTCCTGGCCCACCATTACCCCGCCCGACGCCGCCTCCTCGGGACTTCCATCACGGCGAGGGCCACACAGAGCCGCCTCGAGGGCCTGGCGAGCCGCCGCGATGCCGGGGCGTGTGTGGGAACGGCCTGGGAAGATTAGAGAACGGCTTGTGTGGGGGTGGGGATAGGGGGGTTGGAGGCGAGTGGGGGGATGTTTGGGTGTTTGGGTGGGTGATTTTTGGAGGGGTCAAGGATGTTTTGGGGATGGGGGGGGGGGGGGGTTGTGTGTGTGTGTGTGTGTGTGTGTGTGTGTGTGTGTGTGTGTGTGTGTGTTCGGAACAGTTCGTAAGGGTTTGGGTGCAGCTTGAGACATTAAGCTGGTAACAAGCCTCCTCCAGACTTTGACTGTAAAAATTGAAGACAGCGAGTTTTTTTTTTTTTTTTTTTTTTTGGCTGTGTGTATTCGAATTAGCTCATAAGGGTTTGGGTGCAACTTGACTTAACAAGATTCCTCCAGACATTGCCCGTAAAAACTGAAGGCCACGTGTGTGTGTGTGTGTGTGTGTGTGTGTGTGTGTGTGTGTGTGTGTGTGCTCTCTTTACATCAGCTCATGAAAGATTATAATTAAAGAACACCAGGAAAGCAACAGTTACCAGCACGGCGGAGCGAATTAATAACTTGCAGACGCGGGAGCTCGTTTTTCATCTTGACAAATGACGGCAAACTCATGAAACGAGTTTGGGGAAAGAAAAAGGCGGTCCGGCGGGCAGGGGAGGTGGTAGGGTAGGATAGGATAGGGTAGGGGGAGGATACCATACTGTAGGGGACAGGAGGGGTGGGGATGGGCAGGAGGGAGGAGAGGGTACTTTTGCTCCGTCTGACGCGAGTATTGAAGAATGAAGAACATGTTTCGAATGACATAAAGACGAGAGTTTACAAAAATGGAATCCTTTAAAGAACTTAAATAGTCCAGTAAAAGTAGGGTTTGACCCACCACTAATTGCAAAAGAAATGAAACTGCCTGCATTTAGTGTGTTTTTGTGATAGAAATAACATATTAAAAATCCCACTTAATCCAAGCATTGGAAAATTATGATTTTTCACACTGTAGATTGAAGGTTTAGGAAGAAAAATATAGCAACCTTTTTAGTATATATCTGAGAATAAATCATTATTTTTTTACAATAGGAACCTATTATTTTGTTTCCTTGATCATTTCATGTTAATCTTCCAGAAATATGGATTTTAGGGTTTACGGCCCAATTCAGGAGAATACTACCCCTTTTAGCCCAAAAATATAATAATTATATTAAAAATGCAATAAAGTAGAATAGATTACTCATGTTACTAACTAAGGTTGTTTGCAATTTATGCGTTGGCCTATGATTTAATATCAGTCTAATACATAGCTAAATGTCATCAGTCTCATCATCTACTTCTTCCTTATTTTCACAAATGCCTTTGCATTCTCCACATGCTGCCGTGCAAGGAATAGTCAATTTCTTGCATCCACAATGTCTTGTGCTGCAACCGGCTCTACAATTGCACCTTACAACTTGGAGCAATCCCTTTGGTGCAATATCCATGTCAGTTTGCAGTGGCACCATTCGTCCACTGTCAACTTTCCACCCCCATGATTCAGCGTCTAGTTCTTCGCCTTGCCAAGTTTGAACCTGGTAGTACACTCGAAGGCTGTGGAATTTCAAAGCTGCTGAGGTAGGAGGTAGATTCTTTGGTTGAACTGCCTTCTTGCTCGTCCTCACAAGTTCTTGGAACTTCTGCAGTCTCAGCTGATTTAGGTTCTTCTCCTTTGAGCCATACAAACACAAGACTGCCATTTCACCAGCAGCGACTATCTCAGCCTGGCTGCATCCCTTTTTGTTGAAGACTTTAGCTTGTTCAATGAAAGTTTTGTTTTTCTGGATCAGTTTTAGCCCAGCAGCTTTCCCAAAACCAAACAGTCTCGATGTGGTGTCGCATCCTAATATGGCGTGCGCAAACAGTAAACATTGACAGACTTGATTACCGAGGGCAGACTGTACTTGGTGAATGTCCATATACCTTTCCTTTGTCCAGATTTGGGTTCAGGGTGGAAAAAATCTTCATATGGTTGCTGGTGGCATGGTGGCAAAGAAGGACTATCAAGTCAGTATCATCACCAATGAGAATTGTGTTGCATGTCTCAGCGGTTTTCAAGGCTGTTGACACTATCAGAACATCGGCATCACCCTCTGCATGGTTAACTTCAGAACCAGACTTCTCCAGATAACTGCTGAGCATGTTGATGAATTGTTGCTTGTTTCTCTTGTTCGTCAAAAAGTTATCCTTCTTCATCCTGAGATGCATACTGGGGGAAATTTCAACATTTCTGGCCATTGGAGCTGCTCCACATCGTCTGAAGTGGGTGCAGTCTTTTGGTGTGGGCCCACAGTCATAGCCATCAAAGATTACAATAGGCTGCTTGTATCTTTTCATCACATAGGACACATACTTTTGACATATAGTGTCATAAGTTTGTCCTATTTTCCACCCAGACCGTCCATCTTCAACCCTAAAATTGACAATGTTCCAATGCTTGGATTGAGTGGGATTTTGGATATGTTATTTCCACGATCAAAAGACACAAAATACAAGTGGTTTCATTTCTTTTGTAATTAGTGGTGGGTTTGGCCAATTTTGCTCCAGATTTACTGGACTAAAAGGGCAGAACAAAACGAGACACTTCTGCCCAGACCAACTCGCGTGAAGATTAATCGACATCCCGTGAGGAGCCGGAGGATACGGGGTGGGGGGCAAAGGGGGCAAGGATGATTACGTAGGATGGGCAAGGGAGGACAAGGATGTGTAGGCAAGTGTGGGCGAGGGTGGAAAAGACTGGGGAAGGGTGGGCGAGTGTGGACATGGGCAAGGTGGGGGAGGCGAAGGTTGACAAGGGAGAACAATGGCGGGTAAAGGAGTGTAAACATGGAGGGCAAGGGAGGTCAAGGGTGGGTAAAGGAGGTCAAAGGAGGTCAAGGGTGGGTAAAGGAGGTAAACATGGAGGGCAAGGGAGGGCAAGGGTGGGGTGTAAACATGGAGGGCAAAGGAGGTCATGGGTGGTTAAAGGAGGTTAAACAGGGAGGAAAAGGGAGGTCAAGGGTGGGTAAAGGAGGTTAAACAGGGAGGGCAAGTAGGTCAAGGGTGGGTAAAAGAGGGTAAACAGGGAAGGCAAGATAGGTCAAGGGTGGGTAAAGGAGTGTAAACATGGAGGTCAAGGGTGGGTAAAGGAGGTCAAAGGAGGTCAAGGGTGGGTAAAGGAGTGTAAACAGGGAGGGCAAGGGAGGTCAAGGGTGGGTAAAGGAGGTCAAGTGAAGTCAAGGGTGGGTAAAGGAGTGTAAACAGGGCGGTCAAGGGAGGTTAAGGGTGGGTAAAGGAGTGTAAACAGGGAGGGCAAGGGTGGGTAAAGGAGGGCAAGGGAGGTTACGGGTGGGTAGAGGAGGGCAAGGGAGCTTAAGGGTGGGTAAAGGAGGGCAAGGGAGGTCAAAGGTGGGTAAAGGAGGGCAAGGGAGGTCAAAGGTGGGTAAAGGAGGGCAAGGTAGGTCAAGGGTGCGTAAAGGAGGGCAAGGGAGGGCAAGGGAGGGTAAAGAAGGGCAAGGGAGGGTAAAGGAGTGTAAACAGGGAGGTCAAGGGTGGGTAAAGGAGGGCAAGGGAGGTCAAAGGTGGTTAAAGGAGGGCAAAGGAGGGCAAGGTAGGGTAAAGGAGGGCAAGGGAGGGTAGTGGAGTGTAAACAGGGAAGTCAAGTGTGGGTAAAGGAGGGCAAGGGAGGTCAAGGGTGGGTAAAGGAGGGCAAGGGAGGTCAAGGGTGGGTAAAGGAGTGTAAACATGGAGGGCAAGGGAGAGCAAGGGTGGGTAAAGGAGAGCAAGGGAGGTCAAGGGTGGGTAAAGGAGTGTAAACAGAGAGGGCAAGGGAGGGCAAGGGTGGGTAAAGGAGGTCAAAGGAGGTCAAGGGAGGTCAAGGGTGGGTAAAGGAGTGTAAACAGGGAGGGCAAGGGAGGTCAAGGGTGCGTAAAGGAGGCCAAGGGAGGTTAAGGGTGGGTAAAGGAGTGTAAACAGGAGGGCAAGGGAGGTCAAGGTTGGGTAAAGGAGGGCAAGGGAGGTCAAGGGTGGGTAAAGGAGGACAAGGGAGGTCAAGGGTGGGTGAAGGAGGGCAAGGGAGTACAAGGGTGGGTAAAGAGGTGTAAACAGGGAGGGCAAGGATGGGTAAAGGAGGGCATGGGAGGGCAAGGGTGGGTAAAGGAGTGTAAACATGGAGGGCAAGGGAGGGCAAGGGTGGGTAAAGGAGGTCAAGGAAGGGCAAGGGTGGGTAAAGGAGGGCAAGGGAGAGCAAGGGTGGGTAAAGGAGTGTAAACATGGAGGGCAAGGGAGAGCAAGGGTGGGTAAAGGAGGGCAAGGGAGGGCAAGGGTGGGTAAAGGAGGGCAAGGGAGGGCAAGGGTACGTCAAGGAGGGCAAGGGTGGTCAAGGATGGGTAAAGGAGTGTAAACAGGGAGGGCAAGGGTGGGTAAAGGAGGGCAAGGGAGGTCAAGGGTGGGTAAAGGAGTGTAAACAGGGAGGGCAAGGGAGGGCAAGGGTGGGTAAAGGAGGGCAAGGGAGGGCAAGGGTGGGTAAAGGAGTGTAACCAGGAAAGGCAAGGGAGGTCAAGGGTGGGTAAAGGAGGGCAAGGGAGGTTAAGGGTGGGTAAAGGAGTGTAAACAGGGAGGGCAAGGGAGGGCAAAGATGGGTAAAGGAGGACAAGGGAGGTCAAGGGTGGGTAAAGGAGTGTAAACAGGGAGGGCAAGGGAGGGTAAAGGAGTGTAAACAGGGAGGGCAAGGGAGGTCAAGGGTGGGTAAAGGAGTGTAAACTTGGAGGGCAAGGGTGGGTAAAGGAGGGCAAGGGAGGTTAAGGATGGGTAAAGGAGTGTATACAGGGAGGGCAAGGGAGGGCAAGGGTGGGTAATGGAGGACAAGGGAGGTCAATGGTGGGTAAAGGAGTGTAAACAGGGAGGGCAAGGGTGTAAACAGGAGGTCAAGGGTGGGTAAAGGAGTGTAAACAGGGAGGTCAAGGGTGGGTAAAGGAGGGCAAGGAAGGTCAAGGGTGGGTAAAGGAGGGCAAGGGTGGGTAAGAAGGGCGGTTACCTCTGTCCGGCATCAAGTCGTAAATTTGGGAACTTTAAGAACCGCGGAAGCACGTGTTTCAGAACTCCGGAAGAGGATGACGTGAGAGATTCCTTCAGCTTTGGCTCAAGAAGAGTGAGGACCTCCTGGTCCTGACGAGGCTGTTTGTGACAAGCTACACTAACTATCTAATCAAAGGTGGAAGATGAAGGACAGCAAAGGCGAAGGCTCCTCCCTCCAGCAAAAGCTGGCAGGAAAGGAAAAAGAACCATGCAGCATGGAAAAACTACATGGAAATTATGTAGGAAAGAGGAAAGAACTACCATTACTGCTACCACTAACCGAGCGATAAAAGCGGACAAGGACACCAGTATTCGAAAGAACTTGACGTTATTATGACAATGAGTAATATCTTAGTTGCTGGTTGGATTCAAAATACTTGTTTAATCTATTCTTGAAGGCCGTAACTGTTGTAATATCAACGACATCACAGGGGAGAGCGTTCCAAACATTAACAACTCGATTGAAGAAGAAGTGTTTAGCTTCGTGCAACGAGAGTCTTTTACCACTTATCTTTAAATTGTGATTTCTTCTTGTTTTATTCGATCGATCAATTGTAAAGTAATCATCCACATTAATATCACTGAATCCTTTAAACATTTTAAACACTTCTATTAGATCGCCTCGCATTCTTCGTTTTGACAGGCTGAATAAATTTACTTCTTTAAGCCTTTGTTCATATGATAAATTTATCAACCTAGGAATCATCTTTGTTATTTTTCGTTGAACCCTTTCCAACTTTTCTATGTATTTTCTGTAGTCGGGAGACCAAAACTGTACACAGTACTCTAGACGGGGTCGAACCAACGAATTATACAGTTTTAATATTACTTTTTCTGATTTATTATTAAAGACTCGTCCGATGAAGCCAACCAATTTGTTTGCAGTTTTAACTACCTCTGAACAATGCTGACCGGGCTTTAAATCGCTTGATATAGTGATTCCAAGGTCCTTTTCTTTACTTACTGCAGAAAGTTGTTGGCCATTCATTACGTACCGAACGCGATTGTTATTTTTTCCGATGTGCAACACTTTACATTTGTCAACGTTAAATTTCATTTGCCATTGATTGGCCCAACGTGCAAGTCGATCTTGTAAAGCTTCTTCGTCGAGTGTCGCAGTTACTTTACTAGCAATTTTTGTGTCATCAGCAAATTTTGATACTTTGTGAGCCCATCATCGATATCATGAACATAAATTAAGAAGAGCATGGGGCCAAGCACTGGTCCTTGAGGTACGCCGCTTCTAACATCGAGCCAGTTAGATGTAGCACCGTTTAGAACTACTCTCTGTTTCCGCTCAGAGAGCCAGTCCACAAGCCAATTGTGAATGTTACCCGAGATACTGTGCGCCAGTAGTTTGCTGAGCAATCGTTGGTGGGGGACCTTATCAAATGCCTTTTGAAAATCCAGATATACGATATCTACTGATCTGCTTTCATCGAACACTTCAAAAATATAATGAAAAAAATCAAGTAAGTTAGTTAAACACGAACGTTTACTACGGAAGCCATGTTGCGAATTATTTATTATATTATTTTCTTCGAAGAATTTCACCATATTGTCGCGAATGATAGTCTCCATTAACTTACAAACAATCGATGTCAGGCTAATTGGTCGCAGATAAAAAAAAATGTCAAGTTTCAGAACGTCACAGCTGTCTTGTTTGTTTGTGGCTGAGAACGTAAGTTTATCCCGTTCAGCTTTCCGACAGGTGTGCTAATAAATTATAACTCCCTGCCTCTTTTGCCTGTTTGTTGCTCAGATGAATACATCCCTGCCTGTCTAATCCACCATTTAGGAGTTTTTAACTCAGGAACTCAGTTGCTTTGCTTGTGTTTTTAATTGACACAACCCACCTGTCTAACCTTATCCACTCAGGTGTGTTAAGTCAGACACCCACTCTTTTATTTGTTTGTTGCTAAGACGAACACAACCCCACCTGTCGAACCTCATCCACTCAGGTGTGTTAAGTCAGACACCCACTCTTTTATTTGTTTGTTGCTAAGAAGAACACAACCCACCTGTCTAACCTCATCCACTCAGGTGTGTTAAGTCAAACACCCACCCTTTTATTTGTTTGTTGCTAAGACGAACACAACACCACCTGTCTAGCCTCATCCACTCAGGTGTGTTAAGTCAGACACCCACCCTTTTATTTGTTTGTTGCTAAGACGAACACAACACCACCTGTCGAACCTCATCCACTCAGGTGTGTTAAGTCAGACACCCACCCTTTTATTTGTTTGTTGCTAAGACGAACACAACACCACCTGTCTAGCCTCATCCACTCAGGTGTGATATTTAGGCACAAACCCTGTCTTGAGAGGGAAGGCGATCCCACCGCCGCCACTAGACCATTAACCATCACCACCACCATCACCACTATCTCTTTCATCATATTTATTACCACTCCTTCGCTATCATCACCACTACCACTGCTCCAAACACTACCACCTCAATCCCGCCGCCACTAGACCATTAACCATCACCACCACCATCACCACTATCTCTTTCATCATATTTATTACCACTCCTTCGCTATCATCACCACTACCACTGCTCCAAACACTACCACCTCAATCCCGCCGCCACTAGACCACTAGACGAAGAAAGGACGAGGACGAAGAAAGGAGGAGGACGACGAGTTGAGGAGGACGAGGAGGAGCAGGAGTATAGGAAAATAATTCTGCCTTGGCAACGGGAACAGAGCAACATCAAGTGGCGGTGCAACATTAAGGGAACGTCACCACGTCCAGAGTGTTGCGACTCGTGTGTGTTGCGAGGTGAAGGACGCCTGACACCACTGACACCGCCACTGTCACTCCTCATGTGGCTGCTGCCTGCTTCCTCCTCCTTAATCTGCCCTTGCCTTCTCTCCCTCCCTCCCTCCCTCCCAACAGATTTGCCATACTGGAGGAGGAGGACGAGGAACAGAGCACCTTCTTGGTCGGTGACTCTATGATTCGCCATCAGGTGGTTGAATTCTGTGGCAGAGTCCCCCGTCGTAGGCGTAACTACTGTTATCCTGGAGCTGGTGTTGACGACATCACAGCTGCACTGGACGAGGTCTCCGCTGTGGCCTCTAATGACTCACTCTTTGTTCTCCACACAGGTACAAACGACGTCACCACGACCCGGTCTGAGGAACTGCTGGACAAGTACCGTAGGCTCATCCAGCAGTATAAGTCTAAATCCCCTAATATTTTGATTTCAGGAATTCTACCACGGACATGGGATGAGGGCGACTTCTACAGTAAGGCCTTCAGCCTCAACAACCGCCTGCAGACTCTCTGCGGAGAGCTTGACGTCGAGTTCTTTAACGCCTGGAACGATTTCTACGGCCAGAGTAGACTTTTCCAAAGGGACGGCATACACCTGTCCCCCATCGGGGCAGCCAGATTTGCAAGGCTCCTCAACAACGCCGTACGTAACGCCCGAACAACAAAAAAACGACTCTCAGCCACGTCCTTCCATCCCGCCCGTGTAAATAGACACCATACACCGCAACAGACTCGTAACATTGAACCCTCCAATACCTCTATTACCAAGCTTCAAGATAACCTAAGAGTCCTTAGTTTCAATGCGCGTAGCCTAAGAAACAAATTTGATGAACTGCGATGTCTTGCTCTGACAGAAAACTTTGACGTAATTGCTATAACCGAAACATTTATCGACACCACTAATATTGATTTAAGTTCCGAATACAACATAGATGGCTACAGATTCTTCAACAATGATCGTGTAAACCGTAGAGGGGGTGGTGTCGCCCTTTTTGTCAAAAGATACTTGCAACCTACTGACAAAACACCAAGAAACAGTAACGTTGAACATTTGTGCGTGCGAGTAAACATTGCAAAAGTCAATTTAAATATATCTGTCACTTACAGGCCTCCTGGGCAATCACTTGATGGCGATCTTGAAATGTACAGCGTCTTAAGGCAGTCACTTAATAACAGCGACTCACTGATACTAGGAGACTTTAACCTCCCCCATATCGACTGGGCGACACTGTCGGGTACAGAAGGTGAGTCCCATAGAATGATCGAATTTCTAGAGGAAAATTATCTAAGCCAAATGGCTTCTGAACCAACTCGACAAAATAACATACTTGACCTTGTTATAGCGACCCAAGATAACCTAGTCAGTAATGTCACGGTAGGAGAACACCTCGGTTCCTGCGATCATAAACTAGTGCGCGTTGACATTAGAGCTCAAACATCGGTGACTGAAAATAAAGTTAAGGTGCCCAATTTCAAAAGAGCCAACTTCGTAGAAATCCGACGAAAACTAATAGATATGCAACTATCAGATGACGGCAATGCAGAGGACGCCTGGCTAAACTTTAAAATCACTTACTCACTCAGCAGGACACATTTGTCCCCTTGTGCGAGAAGCGAATTAACACTAATAAAAGTCCACCTTGGTTTAATAGCGAAATTAAACACTCAGTCAAGGAGAGAAAATTGTCTTACAGGTTAAAGAAAGACCAAAGCACGCCAGAAAACATTAGACTTTACAATGATGCAAGGCGACGAGTAAAAGATTAGTGCATCAGGCAAAGCGTAGATATGAAGAAAATATTGCAGCCAACTGTAAAAATAATCCGAAATCCTTCTTCAGTTACATAAACAACAGAAAGGCGATCAGAAGTGGAATTGGACCTTTAACAAACAGCGACGGTGCACTAGTGACTGACAGCCAACACGTTGCAAACCTATTAAATAATTACTTTTCCTCGGTGTTTAATAATAACAGTCCTCCCACCACCACCACCAACACCAGTACTAATGTAAATCCCGAGCATGCATTGTCTAACTTTGAAATAAAAGCCGATGAAGTCCTTAAAGCCCTCAAATCACTTAAAACAAATAAAAGTCCTGGACCTGATAAAGTATATCCAACTCTGCTGAAAGAAACAAAGAGCGAAATACTCTCCTCCCTCACAACCGTATTCAATATGTCCTTGCGACAAGGCATTGTCCCTTCAGATTGGAAAAAGGCTAACGTGACACCGATTTTTAAGAAAGGAGACAAAAAGTACCAGGTAATTACAGGCCCATTAGTCTAACTTCGGTTGTAGGTAAGCTACTTGAGGGCATAATTAGAGACAAAATTGTGAGTTACCTTGAAAGCCACTCATTAATTGGGGACTCACAACATGGCTTCCGAAACAAAAGATCCTGCCTATCAAATCTATTAACCTTTATAACGACCTCTTCACTGTTTATGACGTAACCAAATCACTGGACGTAGTCTATCTTGATTTCAGAAAGCGTTTGATAAAGTCCGCATCATAAATTACTTTACAAATTAAAGCAAATAGGTATTGACGGTCAGGTAAACCAATGGATCGCGAATTGGTTGAGCAACAGACAACAAAGAGTAGTGATTGACGGATTTAACTCAGAGTGGGCGCCGGTCACTAGTGGCGTCCCTCAGGGCTCGGTTCTTGGCCCAGTGCTCTTCATTATTTACATCAACGACGTGGACGTTGGACTCAATAACCGCATTAGTAAATTTGCAGACGACACAAAGATTGGTAACTCGGTTCTCACTGACGAAGACAGGCAAAGCCTCCAAGAGGATTTGCACAAAATTTCAGCTTGGTCGGATAGATGGGAGATGCCCTTTAACGTAGACAAGTGCCAGGTCCTTCAAGTTGGAACGAGGAATAAGAAGTTTGATTACGAAATGCGCGGCGTTACACTCAAAAGCGTTCAATGCGTCAAGGACTTGGGGGTCAAAATCGCGTCAAACCTCAAATTCTCACAGCAATGCATCGATGCAGCAAATAAAGCGAACAGAATGTTGGGCTTCATTAAAAGAAACTTTTTATTTAAGAATAAAGATGTAATACTCCCTCTCTACAACAGTTTAGTCAGACCCCACTTGGAATATGCGGTACAGTTTTGGTCTCCCCACCATGCAAAGGATATTGCTAAATTAGAAGGTGTTCAGCGTCGGGCAACGAAAATTATCCCTTCCTTGCGCAACAAATCCTACGAAGAAAGGCTTTCTACCCTTAACATGTTCTCTCTTGAGAAACGTCGCCTCCGAGGAAAACTGATCGAATGTTTTAAAATACTTAATGGTTTCACGAATGTAGACAGATCAACATTGTTTATGATCGATGACACTTTGCGCACGAGGAACAATGGCGTAAAACTCAGATGTAGACAAGTAAATTCAGACTGCACCAAATTTTTCTTCACCAACGTTGTAGTGCGAGAATGGAATAAGCTCCCATCATCAGTGGTCCAGTGTAACACGTTTGACTCCTTCAAAAATAAGCTCGACCGTCACTTCCTTCAACTTAATATCAACTAGAGTAGAAATGCAACGTTTTGGAGTCTTCTGATTAATGTAAAATCACTTAGGTTTAAGGACAGACCACCTAGTCTGGACCATGGGGTCTGTGTGGTCTGATTTTCTATGTAAATCTATGTAAATCTCCTTCCCTTACTTTTATCCTCTTCCTTCACCTCCTCTCTATGTCCTTCCTTGCCTCTTTCTTTCCCTCTCCTATGTCCTCCTCTCCTCTCATCTCCTCCCCTCTCCTTTTCCCTTACCCCCTCCCTTGCTTCCCTCTGTCCTGGAAGCTGGAAAGGTGACAAGCAGGTGTTATGGGAGGAAGGGGGGAGGGGGGAAGAGGCGGAGGGGGAAGGGGGTCGTCTGGATGCTTTACCAACACTAAAATGGTCTTTATACTGTCAGGTCCAAAGAGGTGTTGTGATGGCAGTAACACTCGCCTTTACGTGCTAACACCGCCATCACCGCTGACGTGTTACTGCTGCCACCACCACCGCCACCACCACCACTACTACGACCAAAATGTACATACACTAACTCCATCATTGTAATGCCGGGATGTGTAGGGAGGAGGAAAAACTTAGAGGTATAAAACAAAAGACCAGAGGGTACGTCATTATAAGTGATTATAAGTATCTATAAATGAGTATAAGTGATTACAAGTAATTATAAGTGATCATAAGTAGTTATAAGTGATTATCAGTCATTATAAGGCCATCATAAGTATGTGATTAATTATAAGAAGCTATCATAAATCACAACCTATAACACTATGTATCGGAAAGCTTGGGTTGTCTATGTATTGTATAACATAACAAATCCCCCCTCAGACTACAATTACACAATGTGGTGCAATACTTTACGCCACTGTCCCGCCAGAATTCAGCGTCAGCCGTCCCTCGAAGCAGTTGCCAGCCACCTTGTTTGTAAATGTCCTATCTGATAAAGTCATCCACCTTACATAGTTTTTTTTCGCAGCTCCAACAGTAAATTTCGTCACCTTGCAAGTTAAGAGATCATAACCCATATGTACTACTTGCCCCCCCCTTTTCCCGCTCTTACGGGACGCCGCTCTCGTCGCAGGCGAGTATAAAAACTCGGGGTGGCTTTTCCCGGGCATCACTTGCCCTCTCACCCAACTGTTGTGCCCACAGGTACATACGTGACTCTCCCTCCTCCCCCCATTTTTTCCCCCTACGTGCTCCCCAGTGTTAGTTATCGTCTTCCCTTTAACTAACCTGTGTCTTAATTATCATGTAAATGCATTTCTGATCCTATTAAGTTAAACAGATCACTCGCCCGCTCACCCAACTGTTGTGCCCACAGGTTTGGCGGCCAACTCCTGCCACCCACACCCACAAACCCACACACATACAACCTCTACACCTACACGAACCCGTGATTCTTTCCCGATGTGTTCTTTTAGTTGTTAACCTCAGTACTCCTCTTTTTTTCCGTGATAGGGTAGAAAGAAGGAAACCCCTTAACAATATATTCATTTGATCTTCATACAATTTGTAAAAGAGGCAAAATGCAGCTTCTCTCACATGCTTTTGAATTGCAATGTTAAAGAGTAGTAAAACATGAAAGACCTCCTCTAATTTTCCACTTGCATGCTAAAAACAATTGTAAGAGAGAGAGAGAGAGAGAGAGAGAGAGAGAGAGAGAGAGAGAGAGAGAGAGAGAGAGAGAGAGAGAGAGAGAGAGAGAGAGAGAGAGAGAGAAGCTTTCTTGGCTATATCCTGCACCGCATACTGCCGCTGCATCGCGCTCCTGGGAATTAGGGGCGCTGTTATGATGACTCATCAGGGTTGGGATTAAAAAAAAAAACACCCTTCCCCCCCCAAAAAAAAAAAAAAAAACAGTAAGTGTTAAAATATTTTACATAAAATTTAGTTTTATTTCCTATTGATAAATAAGGTCCATATATCTACATGAAATAAAATGGAAAATCCATAAAGATCTTCCAAAAAAATATAAATAACATCAAACAGTTGTTTTTTTCTGTATCTTATTTGTGTTCAAGTTTTTGCTTAGACACACCTGACACATCATCACTCAGCCACCACGCTACGACACAAGCCAAACCATACTCGGATACTCCACATTACACCCAGCCATATCACACAGTCACACCACAAATCGCACATAAATTGAGGCCATCTTACAACGTGACTATACCTCGCCGCTATAGCAAATCGTTTCGCACAACACCACTTCGTACACATGAAAAACTAGTGTTTTCTATTTCATCAACCTTTTCCACTAAGAATAAATCAGGGCTCAATCTTATAGTTTCCAATGCCACACAGTTTGTGATAATTGTTTTACTGAAATCGACACATCATTTTGAAACTACTATATCAGTAGAGGCAGTAGCCACAAAGGGACCAACCTGCCAAAAAGCAGCAACACCTAAACAAGTGTCTGTCCTTCAGATAACACTTCACACATCTTGTTTTACCCTTCACTACTTTTTAATTTATTATTCAAAATGATTTAATATATAAATACGAAGAATAAACAAAAAAACTAATACCCCCAAAAAATAAAGCCCCCCGAAACAAAACAACCCTTTTTTTTTAAACCCGGGTTTTTTCCAACCCTGTGACTCAGAACAACAATGGCCGCCTTAGCATACACACACTGTACGTATGTACAATTTTCAGTCCACAGACGCCAGTGTGAAGTGGCAAATATATTTATTTATTTATTTATTTAGATATAATGTACCAAACTCATGTTTTCAGTTTCTTTGAAGTTACTGCATTTGAATAGAGATTTGAGTTTACCAACTGATAATATCATGCTGGTGTTAGTAAAATGGCTGTGCAATGTTATAGATTTAAAAACCACATATAATCAAAACCATAATACCTGATGAAAACTACAGGGATACAAAAAAAAAAAAACACTAGTTTTATTGATGTTTTTTTCGTTTAAACCAGGGGTGTCAAACTCATCGCCCGCGGGATAGTCATAAATGGCCCGCGGTATCACGGTAACTTCAATCTTGTCAATGTATTTTCTACCCTTGTTGGCCCCCATGACGGCACTTCAGAGTATGAATTGGCCCTCCAAGGGTTTTGAGTGTGACACCCCTGGTTTAAACCGCCAACCCTACTGTACATAATTAAAATCTTACATATAGTTAAAACCACAATACTGATGAAACTAACAAAGATACACACAAAAGAAAAAAATGGTTTTGTTAGTTGGTTTAAACCACTGTTTTTTATTGGTTTAAACCACACTTTAAACCATTTGGTATAAACCGCCAACCCTGACATGTACACATACATACATATTCATATACACATACACTTACCTCCATAATCACACGCATGCATGCTAACACACATACACACAAATGCACCTATATATGCCAAGCATAAACACAGTCATAAGCAAACAGATAACATAGATACTCATTCAACACAGCCACACATTTCCACACCCCTCTACACCTGCACCTTCATGCACATACACACAACTGTTTATGCCATAAATGTGTATTTATATGTTAAGGTTGCCTCATGTTGGGATCCATTCCTCCTCCACCTCCCGCACCCAGCTTGGCCCCTCTCCCAGTATCACGTTTATTTGTCTTTATTAACTCATTATTAATCATTCCCCAAAACCTGTTCCAGGTTATTCATGACTTGCGGGTCTACTAGTGTTTAGTGTCTTCTTTATTATTTCCTCCTCCAAAGTGTATCATTACTAGGCTTCCTACCCCTGTTCCAGGCCTGTGGTAATCTCCCTTTCCTCTATATAACACTGTTATAACATGCCTGGCAGTCACTTCCATGTAATCATTCTTTTCCAGTGATTCCATCTGTTCCTGGCCTGCATCCTTCCCATTTTTCCAGTACTTTCACCACACTCTCACCCTCCCCCAGCTCTGTTTCTCTCCATTTCCCATGCACTGTGTGTCATCATGTTCTCCATTCCTTCTTCCTCTGTGTCTGTCTATTCCAGTCATCTTACTCCAGTAGTCTTCTATAACTGATCTACCTTTTGAGTTCCTCTACCCTCTATTTTCAGTTTTATTCTTTGGATCATATCTTTCTCTTCAAGGTTCTTCAGTCTTTTTCATCCTTTACCTTTCTTTCCGGGGTAATGTACTGATCGTGTGTAGCCTACGTGCCTGCAGCCTTCATCCCAACCAGCTAACTTTTATTTAAAAGTCTGTATTTAATTATGTACTTTCCTATATCGATGTTATGCTCTCTTATTCTCGTCTGTGCTGACCCACTTATGTCATCTTCCTTAATTTACTCTGCCTCATATTGTTTTTCTCTCCTTTCCAGCTATCGCTAGTTTTACCCCGTACTCCCACTGCCTCCGTAATTTCCTCTGCCTCCTGTTGCCACTTTTCTCGTTACCTATTGCTAGGTCTACCCAGTAGTCAGAGCAAAGAAGCTGCCTACCCCCCCCCCCCCCCACATCTACCACGAGAGAGAGAGAGAGAGAGAGAGAGAGAGAGAGAGAGAGAGAGAGAGAGAGAGAGAGAGAGAGAGAGAGAGAGAGAGAGAGAGAGAGAGAGAGAGAGATGCCGTAAGACACTCTGGGCAGCGGGCGGCACCACCACCACCTTTCGAACACAAAGGAACACAAAGGAAGAACACAAAGAAAGAACAAACAACAGCAGACCTGCTGGTCCTTACGAGGTTGTTTGTGACAAGCTACACTAACTATCTAATCAAAGGTGGAAGATGAAGGACAGCAAAGGCGAAGGCTCCTCCCCACCCCCCATCCCTCCAGCCAAAGCTGGCAGGAAAGGAAAAAGAACCATGCAGCATGGAAAAACTGCATGGAATTTATGTAGGAAAGAGGAAAGAACTACCATTACTGCTACCACTAACCGGACGATAAAAGCGGACAAGGACACCAGTATTCGAAAGAACTTAACGTTATTACGACAATGAGTAAAATCTTAGTTGCTGGTTGGATTCAAAACACTTGTCTAATCTATTCTTGAAGGCCGTAATTGTTGTACTATCAACGACATCACAAGGTAGAGAGTTCCAAACATTAACAACTCGATTGAAGAAGAAGTGTTTAGCTTCGTGCGACGAGAATCTCTTACCACTTATCTTCAAATTGTGATTTCTTCTTGTTCTATTTGATCGATCAATTGTAAAGTAATCTTCCGCATTAATATCACTGAATCCTTTGAACATTTTAAACACTTCTATTAGATCGCCTCGCATTCTTCGTTTTGACAGGCTGAATAAATTGACTTCTTTAAGCCTTTGTTCATATGACAAATTTATCAACCTAGGAATCATCTTTGTTACTCTTCGTTGGACCCGTTCCAACTTTTCTATGTCTTTTCTGTAGTAGGGAGACCAAAACTGTACACAGTACAGCCCTCCCGCGCTGCCGCTTACCGCCGCGATGGAGGACACAACACAGTGACCACACAGTTCAATGCACGTGGTCACACTGGACGGTTCTGCCGCGCGGTCGACCACCATGTTTGACGTTGATTTGTTTATTCAATTAGTGTAATTGTCAGTCTTTCCTCGGCACATTTTGCCCTTCTGAACTGTGTGTTTTGTTTGGAGATGTGAGGCCTTAGAGCTTGCAGCCATTCGGTAATTAATATCATAAGAACATCAGAACGTAGGAGTCTGCCAGAGGCTGGTAGGCCTGTACAAGGCAGCCCCTTTGAACCTAAGCTCCCGTGAATCTAATCCAACCTTATATCACTGTCTATGAATTTATCTAATATATTTATTAATGCAACAATTGTACTGGGACTCACCAAATGACTCCTCAGCCTGTTCCACTCATCTACCATTCTTTTAGTAAACCATTTTTTGCCTAGTTCCTTGTTGAATCTGAATTTATCGAGTTTAAACCCATTTATACGTGTCCTACCCGGTTCTCTTACCAACATAGGCGGGGTAGGCGGTGGCCAAACTGGTTCGAATCCCCACGCTACCACCTCGGATTTTTCAGTCACCGCCGAGTGGCTTAAAACTACCCACGTGCTGTCCTGAAGACCACCCAGCATCCCGGACTCTAGAGGAAGCCGTCCAAGCGAATCAAGAACGAGCTCCGGGGGGCAGCATGAGCCAATACAAGATGGCGCCACTATAAACACTCGCCTGCGTCAGAACGGGATGGGCCGACCATCAGGCCCCACCGCGAAGAAGACTTGGGCCGACCATCAGGCCCCACCGGGAAGAAGCCTACCGGTGCAATAGGACGCAACATAAAAAAAAACATAACCTTTTTAGTACCCCCCTTATTACAGCCCTTTGTCCATTTATAAACCTCGATCATGTCTCCACGCACCCTTCGCCTTTCTAGAGAATGCAAGTTTAAATGTGTGAGTCTTTACTCGTATGGAAAGTTTCGTAACCCTTGAATCATCTTCGTCATCCTTCTCTTTACCGATTTTAGCATTTTTATATCCATTCTATAGTAAGGTGACCAGAACTGAGCCGCATAATCAAGATGAGGTCTAACTAATGCTAAATATAGTTTGAGGAAGACTTCGGCGCTTGCTTACGCTCCTTGAGATAAAACCCTGTACCCCGTGTGCTCGATTTTTAGCTTGAATGCACTGTGCCCTTGAACTGAGATCAGAGCTCACAAACACCCCCTATTCTCATAAAACTTCTCAAACTTTTCACTAGTTTCCCTCTCAGCATGAAATGGGCGAGCCAAATTTCTCAGACATGTGGGCTCTTTAAGTAATCCTTCTGCCTCAGGGACACACACAACCTTGAGGTTTAGTCCCAGTCACACATTCACGACAATGACTCCCGGCGCCCTTCCGACATCAGACCACGCGCTGACAGTTTTGGAATGTCGCG
>NW_026111998.1:402500-450000 GCF_024679095.1 Eriocheir sinensis
TTGAATCTGAATTTATCCAGTTTAAACCCGTTACTTCGTGTCCTACCCGGTTCTCTTACCAACAAAACCTTATGAATGTCTCCCTTATTAAAGCCCTTCATCCATTTATAAACCTCGATCATGTCTCCACGCACCCTTCGCCTTTCTAGAGAATGCAAGTTTAACTGTTTGAGTCTTTCCTCGTATGGCAAGTTTCTCAACCCCTGAATCATCTTAGTCATCCTCCTCTGCACCGATTCTAACATTTTGATATCCATTCTATAGTAGGGTGACCAGAACTGAACCGCATAGTCAAGATGAGGTCTAACTAATGCTAAATATAGTTTGAGGAAGACTTCGGGGCTTCTGTTGCTTACGCTCCTTGAAATAAATCCCAGTACCCTATTAGCTCGATTTCTAGCTTGAATGCATTGTGCCCTTGGACGGAGATCAGAGCTCACTAAGACCCCTAAATCCCTCTCGCACCCAGACCTACTTATGAGAGTGTCATTTAAGCAATAGTTATGTGAGGGGTTGTTCCTACCTACACTCAGAATACTGCACTTCCCTACATTGAACTCCATCTGCCATTTATCCGCCCAGTCATATAATCTGTTGAGTTCACCTTGGAGAATACTAGCGTCCTGATCCGACTCAATTACTCTACCGATCTTGGTATCATCTGCAAATTTACTAACATCACTACTAATTCCTGTGTCTAAGTCATTGATATAAATAATAAACAAAAGTGGACCTAATACCGAACCTTGTGGGACCCCACTCGTAACACATCCCCAGTCAGATCTTTTACCATTGATTTGCACTCTTTGCTTCCTATTGCTAAGCCACGCCTTGACCCAGTTCAAAACTTTACCCTCTACTCCGTGAGCCTGTAATTTAAGCAACAGTCGTTGGTGAGGAACTTTGTCAAACGCTTTACTAAAATCAAGATAGATTACATCATAATTTTCATCTCTGTCAACCGCCTCAAATACTTTATTGTAGAAGGACAAGAGATTGGTGAGGCATGACCTACCTTTTGTGAACCCATGCTGCGAGTCGTGAATTAAGCTATGTTTCTCTAAATGCTCCAGAATGTTCCTGGCTATTATGGACTCCAGCATCTTCCCTATAACCGATGTTAAGCTAATTGGGCGATAGTTTGAAGCAACTGACCTGTCCCCCATTTTAAAAATCGGCGTCACATTAGCTACTTTCCATAGGCTCGGCACATAGCCAGTATTTACCGACATCTTAAAGATGTCGGATAGTGGGTCACTGATTATATCACCTAGCTCCTTTAATACCCTCGGAAATATCCCGTCAGGACCTGGCGACTTGTTCTTCTTAAGCTTATCTATCTCATCCTGAACTACTTGCCTGGTAATTATTATATCCCTCAATTTATCGCCATCCCCGCCCTCGTACACCTGAACTCTTTCCGGTATAGTCGTTCGATCCTCCTGTGTGAATACTGAAAGGAAGTAGTCGTTCAACAATGTGCTCATATTTTCGTAATTTTCTACTAGCTCCCCTGTGTTTGATTTCAGCGGTCCAATTTTCTCCCGTGTTTTTGTTCTATACATCTGAAAGAAGCCCTTAGGATTACTTTTCGCCTCATTTGCTACTTTGATCTCATAGTTCTTTTTGCTATCCTGGTGTTTTCTTAACTAATCTAGATAGTTCGACGTACCGGCCCCTGAGATGTGTTTCCCCATTCTTTATTTTCTGATAAATTCCCTTCTTTAACCCAATCTCGTGTTTTAGTCCACGAGTCATCCACTTAGGATCATTGTTTTCTTTTCTAAGTGTTCGCTGTGGTATATGCTGTTCTTGCCCCTCTACTATTACTCTAACTAAATTATTGTAAGACATTTCTACCTGGTTCTCCTGGCTCTCCAATCCGCAGTTCTGGCCCTCATGAATCCCTAAATTATCCCAGTTTACCCCTTCAAGATGTCTTCGAAGCCCCTCGTAGTTTGCTCTTCTAAAATCTGGCACTAACACTGGGTTTGGATCGCGGGTTACCGCCCAGTCTAACCTAAAACGAACCGTTCTGTGATCACTATTTCCTAACTCTCCGCCCACCTCCAACTCACGTAGCAAGTTCCCATTATTGGTTAGGACTAAGTCTAATATGTTATCTCCTCTGGTAGGCTCAGTAACTACCTGCTTAAGGAAATTATCTTGTATAACTTCAAGAAAGTCCTCGGCTTCCAGGTCACCCACTAGATCTTCCCAGTCTATATTCCTATAATTAAAGTCCCCCATTACGCAGACATTTCTACTCATACTCGCCCTGCCAATCTCCTGTAGTAATATACTCGTGCCCTGCCTGTTAAGGTTGGGTGGCCTGTATATAACTCCTAGAGTTAGTTTTTCTGTCCCTTTGTAAACGTCCACCCAAACTGATTCTGAATCCATGTTAGTTTTGACTGAGTTGTTAACTAAACATTTAAGTGGGTCTTTAACATATAGCGCAACTCCACCTCCCTTTCTGCCCCTTCTGTCTTTGTGAAACATCTGATAACCCGTTATTTCAAATTCTGACCTAAAATTTCTATTAGCAAAGTCTATCCATGTCTCAGTGATCGCTATTATGTCAAAATTTTCTGAACAAGCTTCACCCCTTAGTAAGTCTATCTTGTTTCTGAGGCTCCTGCTGTTAGTATAGAAGATTCTTAACCCGTCCTCTGTTACTCCTCTAGAATTACTTCTAAGCTGCCTGGTTATATTATGAGCTAGATGTCCCCTCCCATTACTCCTCCCATTGCTCCCATTACTCCTCCCCCCCTCGCCTATACTAAAAAAATCCCTCAGGGTACCAAGTGCTCGCTCAAGGGAGTCTGAGAGAGCCTCAACACCCTTGAACGTCAAGTGTATCCCGTCACGGGCGTAGAGGGCGTCGTTGCCAAAGAAGAGGTCCCAATTGTCGACGAACAGCCACCCATTGCGCTCGCAGTGCTCAGCAAGTCTGCTGTTCACTGCTATCGCCCTGGACAGCCATCCATCGCCAACGCCCCTCCTTGGCAGGACGCCACACACTACTGGTGACCCACCAGCGTCACGTATCCTGCCTAACAATTCTCTAAAACGCCTGAGAAGGTCCTCGCTTGGCACACGAGAAACGTCGTTTCCGCCACAGCTGAGAAAGACAATGGGGTTCGATCCCTCGCTTGCCATACACGCCTCAATCCTGTCTGATATATGGCCCACCCCTGCCCCTGGGAAACACACCCTCGTCCTGTTCTTATCCTTGGAGCAAAAATACCTGACAACATACCGACCCTGACTATCACCAACAACAACACCCCGACGGTCGGACGGGGGGCCTGGTGGGGTGGGTGATGGGGGGTGGGGAGAGCGGGAAGGGAGGGGAGGGACCTGCTGTGAAGAACGAGGAGAAATTGTGGAAGAGGTGGAAGGTGGAAAGGGGGAGGAGGAGGAGGAAGAGGAAGAAGGAGAAAGGGAGGGTGAGGTGGTGGAGGGAGGAATGGACGAGGAGAGGGAGGAGGAAGAGGGGGAACGGGAAGGTAAGGGACAGGTGTTGGAGGGAGGGACGAGCGAGGAGGCGGAGGACAAGGAGGAGAAATAGGGAGAGGAGGAGGAGGAGGGAGAGGGGGAAGAGGGAGAGGGGGACGGAAGAGGAAGGCGAGGAATTTGAGGCGGAGGAGGAGGAGGGGGAGGGGAGGAGGAGGAGGAGGAAGGAGGAGTAAGTGAAAGGGAGAGTGAGGTCGGGGAGGGAGGGACGGACGAGGAGAGGGAGGAGGAAGAGGAAGGTGAAGGACAGGTGTGGGAGGGAGGGACGAGCGAAGAGGCGGAGGACAAGGAGGAGGAAGAGGGAGAGGAGGGGGAGGAGGAGGAGGTGGGCGGGGAGAGGGAGAGGGGGACGGAGGAGGAAGGCGAGGAGGAGGAGGAGGAGGAGGAGGAAGAGGAGGAAGAAGAGGAGAAGGAGGGTGGGAAGCGGGAGATCGGAGATGGTCGAGGAGGAGGAGGAGGAGGATGGGAGGGGCTGCTGTGTGGTTGAAGACAATACTAGAGGGGAGGAGGACGAGGAAGAAGAGGAAGAGGAGGGGGAGGAGGACGAGGAAGAAGAGGAAGAGGAAGGGGAGGAGGAGGAGGCGGGGCTTGTTGCTGCTGCACTAACCAGTAAGTGTACCTGAGCGGCGAGAGTCGTAACCCTATTCTCTAACTCTATGATCCTCTGATCATCCTTCTGAGTCTTAACGCAGAACCTACAAACGTCCTTGGAAAGAAAGTACTGCTTGGCCATGCGAAGGCCACACCCAGAACAACGCTTGAGGGACGTCATGGTGAAGATATGGGCGAGGCAAGACGGAAACAATTAGGCGCGTTAAGACGATAACAAAGTACGCAGCTGCGGTGAGGTCGTCAGGTCAAAAATGTGTATCTAGGAAAACAAACCAACAGCTGCTGTGAGGTCGTCAGGTCAAAAATGTGTATCTAGGAAAACAAACCACAGCTGCTGTGAGGTCGTCAGGTCAAAAATGTGTATCTAGGAAAACAAACCAACAGCTGCGGTGAGGTCGTCAGGTCAAAAATGTGTATCTAGGAAAACAAACCACAGCTGCTGTGAGGTCGCAGTCAGGTCAATTCCCCGGGGAAAAGGGTGTGTCTCGGGTAAAAAAGGCGCGGTTATTTCTACCCACCAAGACAAAACATAGGCCAATATTAATATACTGAGAAATCACTTATGTAAAGAAGATAATAACTGTGTTCACTAGGTTTGCGCGGAAAGTGGATTATCTAGTGTTTTTGTGTGGACTTAGAAATTAACGTAGCTTGGCGCGCCTGATTCACGTAGTCCTATTATCACAGCACAGTAAAGTATCCTAATAATAGAAGGAGAAGAAAACACAAAAGCAATATAAAAAACACAAAAGCAATATAAAACCGTGTAGCACTGGGTTGGCGTGAAAGAATGTTGAATTTAGTGTAGATGTGGGAAGCTTAATACACTTGTCCTAGGAGTAACTGTGGATCACTATCTAACTAAGTAAATACTACATCAGAACACTTAGCGGTCTGTAGTAGAAGGCAGGGTAATCCTCCTGGTTTTGTAGTCCTCCAGTACAGCAGCAGTTACACAGAAGCACAGAACGCCTCACACCGCGAAAGCAGAGGAAAACAGAGGAAAGAGCGAGTTGGCACCACACAGCAGCGGGGCAAAGAAAAAGACGAAAGTTAAGAAAAAGAAGAAAATGATGATAATAATAATGATGACGATTAGGAGGAGGAGAAGGAGGAACACGGCGGGCGGATGGATAGGTGGGGTGGAGGGATTCAAAGGTTGGGTTGAGTGGGTTGGGAGCATGTTGGAGTGGATATGGGTGGGGGTAGGTGGACAGGGGTGGGTGAGGTGCTGTGGGGGTGGATGCATGGGAGAGGGCATTTTGGGTGAGCAGGGGTGTGGAGACGGGCATTTTGATGAGTAGTGGTTGGACGGTGGTTAGGTGGGTGGGGTGGAGGTAAGCTGGGTGGGTAGGCCAGATGGGTGGATTGGGGAGGGGAGGGTGGGGGCAATAATCATTTCGGGGTGGGGTGCTGTGGGGTGAGCCTGTGTGCGTTGTTCCTCTACTACAGCGTCTCTTTGTCCTGTCCGCAGGTTGGCGTCGTGACGCAGAGCACAGGCTGGTGTGTGGGGGACGGGGCGGCGCAGGGTAAGGAAAGGGCTGCTCCACACAAGGTCCACACACTCCTCCACCCATCTAGCCACCCATGTCCCTCCTCCCTACATCTATCCACTTCTCTCTCCCTTCTTCCATTTTTTTTTTATTTACGTGTTGTCCCCGATGCATTCATCCACGTCCACCTCCCTCAACCCTTCTTTCTTTTATATTTCGTGTCATCTCTTCGCCCTGCTCTATCCACATCGTCTGTCCCCCTCCTTCCATGCGTCCAGCTCTCCCTCCTTCCCCTCGCCCATACAAGTCGCTCCTGTCACCCACTGCCACACTGTCTCTCTCCCTCCCTCCGTGAAGGCAGTCGGGGGCGAAGCCATCTTGGGGGTGACGCGCGGCGGGCGGCGGCGAGGAGGGTGCCGGGCCTGACGTTCCCGCTCCTTTCCTCCCGCCTCTCCCGGTGCTCGTTCATTTTTGTCGTTTGTTATCATGTGTTGTGGTGATAGAGGGGCCGCCACGGGGACGCACCTCCCCCGCCCCGCCCCACCCCGCCCCGTGCCCCGTATTCTTGGCATGAGATAACTTAGCAAGTTTGTTCGTAACCGTCGTGCGGCGAACACTTGGCGAGACGACGAGCGAAAAATAGTGTATCTGTCAGTGTGTGTATGTGTGTGTGTGTGTGTGTGTGTGTGTGTGTGTGTGTGTGTGTTTTTTTTGGGGGGGAGCGGAGCAGCATGTTAGGGCAACTACATATATTATTTTTCACATTTCTCCTTAGTGATCTTTCTCATAATAATAAAAAGAGTATAACTTTCCAAACGCGACAGGGGGTGCATTTTTTTTACGTCTCCGCCTATTGCGTCCGGGGTGATGGGTGGTCTTCAGGACAGCATGTGGGTAGTTTTTTTAAGCCACTCGGCGGTGACTGAAAAAATCCGAGGTGGTAGCGTGGGGATTCGAACTCGTGTCGTCCATCACGTGGTGAATGTGGGCCCAGCACGCTACCACTTCAGCCACCGCCTAATTACTGGATAAACGTTTGCTCCTATTGGATAAACGTTTGCTGTGACTGGGTAAACGTTCCCGGTAATATCCAAATGTAACGTTTCTATTTATTTTGCCCTTGAGCTGCTTCCCCGCCTTGCTTTAAAAAATGTTATCTTGTCCTTCCTCTGTCCCTTACCAGCGAATGTACGTGGTGAGGAGGACTGGAGGTGGAGGTGGATTATTTCTAGATCTTCTTTAGGGAGTGGAGATGGAGTGGAGGTGGAGGTGAAGGGAGGGGTCGCCGCCATCCGTCAGAGGCGCTAATGACACTGTAAACAACCTCTGCCTTACCTCCTCCTCCTCCTCCTCCTCTCCATCACCTCATCTCCTTGAACTGACGGCTACCTCGTTTACCTCCTCCTCCTCCTCCTCTCCATCACCTCATATCCTTGAACTGACGGCTACCTCGTTTACCTCCTCCTCCTCCTCTCCATCACCTCATATCCTTGAACTGACGGCTACCTCGTTTACCTCCTCCTCCTCCTCTCCATCACCTCATATCCTTGAACTGACGGCTACCTCGTTTACCTCCTCCTCCTCCTCTCCATCACCTCATATCCTTGAACTGACGGCTACCTCGTTTGCCTCCTCCTTCTCCTCTCCATCACCTCATATCCTTGAACTGACGGCTACCTCGTTTACCTCCTCCTCCTCCTCTCCATCACCTCATATCCTTGAACTGACGGCTACCTCGTTTACCTCCTCCTCCTCCTCTCCATCACCTCATATCCTTGAACTGACGGCTACCTCGTTTACCTCCTCCTCCTCCTCCTCCTCCTCTCCATCACCTCATCTCCTTGAACTGACGGCTACCTCGTTTACCTCCTCCTCCTCCTCCTCCTCTCCATCACCTCATCTCCTTGAACTGACGGTTACCTCGTTTACCTCCTCCTCCTCCTCCTCCTCCTATCCATCACCTCATCTCCTTGAACTGACGGCTACCTCGTTTACCTCCTCCTCCTCCTCCTCCTCCTCCTCTCCATCCCCTCATCTCCTTGAACTGACGGTTACCTCCTCCTCCTCCTCCTCCTCCTCCTCCTCCTCCTCTCCATCACCTCATCTCCTTGAACTGACGGTTACCTCCTCCTCCTCCTCCTCTTCCTCCTCCTCCTCTCCATCACCTCATCTCCTTGAACTGACGGTTACCTCGTTTACCTCCTCCTCCTCCTCCTCCTCCTCCTCCTCTCCATCACCTCATCTCCTTGAACTGACGGTTACCTCCTCCTCCTCCTCCTCCTCCTCCTCCTCTCCATCACCTCATCTCCTTGAACTGACGGTTACCTCGTTTACCTCCTCCTCCTCCTCCTCCTCCTCTCCATCACCTCATCTCCTTGAACTGACGGTTACCTCCTCCTCCTCCTCCTCCTCTTCCTCCTCCTCCTCTCCATCACCTCATCTCCTTGAACTGACGGTTACCTCGTTTACCTCCTCCTCCTCCTCCTCCTCCTCCTCTCCATCACCTCATCTCCTTGAACTGACGGTTACCTCGTTTACCTCCTCCTCCTCCTCCTCCTCCTCTCCATCACCTCATCTCCTTGAACTGACGGTTACCTCGTTTACCTCCTCCTCCTCTTCCTCCTCCTCCTCTCCATCACCTCATCTCCTTGAACTGACGGTTACCTCGTTTACCTCCTCCTCCTCTTCCTCCTCCTCCTCTCCATCACCTCATCTCCTTGAACTGACGGTTACCTCGTTTACCTCCTCCTCCTCCTCCTCCTCCTCTCCATCACCTCATCTCCTTGAACTGACGGTTACCTCGTTTACCTCCTCCTCCTCCTCTTCCTCCTCTTTAGTTTCCTCCTCCGCCTTGTTTTTTTTTTCCGTAATGGAGGAGGAGGAAGCTGATAGTATATAATTTTCTTTCTGATTTTATCTCCATTTTTATCACATTATTTAATCAAGTTTATATTATTGAGTGTGTACGAGAGAGAGAGAGAGAGAGAGAGAGAGAGAGAGAGAGAGAGAGAGAGAGAGAGAGAGAGAGAGAGAGAGAGAGAGAGAGAGAGAGAGAGAGAGAGAGAGAGAGAGAGAGAGAGAGAGAGAGAGAGAGAGAGAGAGAGAGAGAGAGAGAGAGTATTTGCTCTGTCTAATCTTTACTCTAGTTTTTTAGTCTTTTTCTAAACACATGTTTGGTATAAGATTGTGCTACATGGTGTGGGAGAGCGTTCCATAGCCTGGGGCCTTGGACTGGGAGCGAACGTGTCCCGCAGTGTGTGTTGGTGTGGGTAACATGTAGGTTGTCCTGCCGTCTTGTTGTGTACCTACTCTGTGTCGCCCCAGCCGTGGAGGGCAGCTGCAGGATCCACTCTGGATATATCGCACATTTTGTTTTATACACGGTTGCAGCAACACCAAAATGGTCTTCTGGTCCATTTTGAGCCAGTTCAGTTGTGTAATAAAAGAGGTGGCGTGGTCACACCTCCTCGCTCCCCCAATTCATATCTTTGCCGCAAAGTTCTGTAGTTATTTGTAGTGCCGTACACTGGTAGGCAATAATGAATGATACTTAGAGGAAGGGAATTCCTTTTTTATGTATTATATTATCAAATTTAGCTTTATGTTGTAACCCGCAATCCCGGGTCACACAGGGGCGACGACACACTGTTTGTATTAGTGACACTTGACTTAAAATTCTAGTACTTTAGGAGTATTTAAAGGAGTTCGTAAATGGGGTGATGAAACGGTGTCGCCTTTCTTATATGTATTTTATTCTACCTTAATACTACTTAATATTACAGAGGGTAAAAATATTGTTTAAACCAGCGACTGGCTTACTAGACTCAATGAGTCTTCAGGTTTTCTTTCACTATTGGTTACTGACGTTAACACTGGTATAATATTGAGTAAAAACTCACACAATAAAGTATCATAGAAATATAATCCTAAGTAAAACTAAGATAATAGAACACAATAGATATGTTAGATACGCTTTCCTCTATGGTAATTCTTCACTCCATACTCACAGTAGCAACGATGAATGTTCTACCCATGTTGTCTAGGGAAGGACAACTGAGTGTCCAGCAACGAACAGAGTGCTGGTTAATCTGAGGTCAAGCCTGGAGAAAATGCTTCTTATATAGGCAGACATCGCGAGGGTAATACGTCAGGCGTGTGAGTCATACATCAAACTCACACCGAGCTCATACAATAATCTACCTAACCGACATGCTTAATTCACGCGGTGACGCAGCTTTGTTTTCATAACATTTTGTTCCGCGGCTGATCGTGGTTTGGCCGCGGTGATTGTGTTTTGGCTTAGAGAGATAAGCGGGTGCGTTAATGGGCAATTACAATTGTGTATAGGTTGGTAAATGAACAGTGGGGACAATCATGTGTTGGAGTCCGTGTTGTGTTTTAGCGGTCGATACCGCTGTTGTCATCGGAAAATATTGCCGGTGAAGATGATGATGACACGAGTGGTGTCGCAGCCCTCGGGCCCCACATACCCCCCCCGTTAAAACCACGCCACGTCCTCGTGGCACGAAGCGGTCCGCCCGGCGGACGACCATGGAGGGCCAAGACGGGGATGGCGGGATCGTGGGGGAGGAGGCCTGCGAGAGACGGGACCTGAAGAGACAGAAGAAGGCCACCCCACCGGCGACGAAGACGACGCCGAGGAGGAGCAGCCACCCCCACCAAGGGAGGGGTCGAAGGCGGGGACCGGAGAGACGGATTCCTGGAGCGCGTGAAGTGCTGGAGGGAGGTCCAGCGGGGGCCAGAGACGACCCGGCGACGGCGGCGGGGAGGGAAGGGGCCAAGGGGAGTCCTGGCCAGGAGCGATGAGACCACGTCACGTCCGATGTGGAAGGGGGCGCGATGAACCGTCAGCGGGGCGTCACCGTCCATAGTAGCAGAGGCAGGGAGGCTGAAGGCGTCGGAGTGGGCACTACAGCCCATACCGAGGCTGAGGAGACCCGTCCCGTTGATGGTCTGCCTGTATTTGGAGACCGGGCTGTCCGGGCAGACCATGGTGACCATCTGGGGAGTATCGGTAGCGAAGACCCAGCCCGCAGGAGACGGGATGAAGACCGGGGGGAAGACTCTGAGGAGAGACTTAGAACACAGCGAGAGGGCGTCTGGGCGATCGAGAAAGAGAGCGATCTCGCAGCGCTGGACAGAAGTCGAGTAGACAGGGGCGACAGGGGGACATACATAGAGCAGGTGGTGTTTAGTACAGCGGTCCAAGGAGTCCAAGAGCATATAGTGAGTGCGGTCTTCAGAAACCGCAAGGTAAGTGGAAAGCGTGTCGGTGTGCAGAAAATATGGCGTGCCATCAAGATGAAAAGGCAACGCGTCCATTTTAAACACATCGAACACGTCAGAGGGATCCCTTTCATGGGGATTTGTAAGTAGAAGTGAAGGGTTCCTGAGGAAAGCGTACCTTTAGAAATAACCCTAGAGACATCTCTATACAATGCTAAATATTCATGTGCTGCAGGGAAAAGTAAGCCTGGGTAATGGAGTGACGCATTGCTGAGCACACGAAATAGTACATCATTTGGAAGGAGGAGAGGGGAAACCTGCGTTTGGGACAGCTGCTGAAGGCCAAGCTTGAGATTCAGAATATCATGATTTAGGTCACTAAGTGCCAACTGAATGAGAAGGATAGTCTCCAAAATACGCATTTCCCCTTCAATTTGCAAGGTTGTAGTGAGAACTGACGGATAATAGCTGAGGCCAAAGCCGAGGCGGACTCTAGACGGGAGATGGCAGAATGAATATGACGGAGGTCCCGAACTGTGGCGTTGAGGACTTCCTGATGGAGGTTAAGTTGACGTCTCTCTTCTGTGGACAGAGTGTAGAGCTGGGAGAGCTTCCCGTGTATCACATCTATTTGGGCCTGAGTGGCCGTACCGAAAAGGAGGTTTGCTACCGAGCCAAGGAAATCCACGGCCCCTCGCTTCTGGCGAGTCCGAAATGGGCTTCCATCTCTACCACTCATAGCCGACAGAAAGCTGTTAAGATCTTTGAATAATTTCTCAAACTCAATGTGAAAAGAGTCTAGAGTGCGCCTGAGTAGACCAACAGTAGGGAACGATTGATTCATATGTTCAATCGACCATGAAACTTCCGCTGTTAGATTTGCCACGTTGATGAGAGGACGTTGGATGTCGTCCGTCTTGATGACGACGGGGACAATATAGTACCGTCCTGTCAACAGCATCTTAAAGACTGGGGAGAAGACGAGGCCGGGACGAATGGGTTGCTCCCGGGAGGGATCAAGGGAAGACAAGGAGAGGGCAACACCCAGGATCTGTAATTATAGGGGGCATCAGTTCGTTGGTCGTTGGCGATACTCAAGAGGGCGTTCCATCACATTGGGGAGAGAAGGGGGTACCGTATTGGAGCGTAATGAGCGACTGACACAGGGCTCTGAAGGAGCTGAGGGAACCAATGAGGGGACCTCTGAAGCATCTGAGGAGACAGGAGCCGGTGAGGAGAGCTCGGAAGGAGCTGGAAAGGACAATGGCAGCGGCTCCTCGGGGGAATAAGTCATGGGGAGTGGGTCCACTTCTACTACTTGATCAGGGAGAGAGTATGCACGCCTGACATTAGGAGAGTCATGGAAGCCAAGAGAGTCCTCGTGAACGACCTGAACATTATTTGTGTGAACTGTCTTGATCTTACCACCTCTAACATGACGCAGTCGTAAGACTACAGGGCTTATTTTTTTCTAGCACCCTAAAAGGTCCATTGAACAAGGGCTGGAGCTTCTTTGGTTCGCCCTTTGTACATACATGCCTTAAGTAGACCCGATCTCCTACTACCACCTGTTTGGGTTTGGATTTCCTAAACATTCTTTCTGACTCCTGCCATCCTATATCTATATTGGTCTGACATAGTTTATAGGTACGCTGCGCGACACTAGAAGTAAATGCTTTATAGCTGTCAACATCATAACAAGGTTGGAGTCTATTCTCAAGCACTTCAAAAGGAACATTTGGGTCCCGAGAGAAAAGCAAGAAAAATGGTGAATCTTTCAGAACACGATGGTAGGCAGTGTTGTAGGCGTGTGTTGCAACCGGAAGCATTTGGTCCCAGATACCGCGATTGTCCTCGCACAAAGTTCTCAAGATATTTATTAAGGTGCCATTAGGCCTTTCTATCACACCGTTTGCAGACGGGTGATAAGGAGTTGTCCTTAGATGATCAATCTGTAACAACTGAGTCAACTCTCGTAAGAGAGTGTTGACGAACTCCTTTCCTTGATCCGTGACTAGAATCGGCGGGATGCTGTGTACACAGACTACGTTCTTGTAGAACGCAGCTGCCACTTCCTTGGCTGCCTTCGTACGAAGGGGTTGCTACCAAGAAGCGTGACAGGACGTCTATCACTGTCAGTACATACCTATAGCCTTCGTCTGAAACAGACAAAGGTCCGACAATATCCATATGGACTCTGTCAAACGGTTGGCCAACCTCTGGATACCTCATAAGTGGAGCTGGCGGGGATCCCTCTTCTTAAACCGACAACAGACAGGACAAGATCTGACATATTGCTCCACGTCCGCCTTCATTCCCGGCCAGTACGCAAACTTGCGACAGCGTGCCAACGTAACCTTAGTGCCTCCATGCCCTGCAGGTAGCATGGAATGCGCCAAAGCTAACGCGTTAGGAATGTAGCTTGGTGGAACGATAACCAGTCTTTTCTGCTTGTTGTATTCATCGCAAACATCGCGGTAGAGAATGCCGTTCTCTACACACTTCACTAAGAGGCAGTTTTTTGAAGTGCCTCTTAGCTGCATTTAACGTTACATTGCTCCTCTCTGCAACGTTTGTGGCATCTCTCTCATGTACGTTACCACCGGTGGTTTGTTCAAAAGCATGCTTCAATTCTCTCAGTTCAGGATCGCGATCCTGGTGCTCCATGAGTCCAGCAAGACTCCAATGGAGAAACTTATCCTGTTTGTCATGTCCCTCCGGAGAGGCGACAGACATGTCCTGTCCACCCGTAAGGGTGACAGACATAATTCGAGCATCCAATTCGCCTTCTATCACGTCACTCCTGATTCCTAATCCTTGACAAAAATCTGCTACCATGTTGCTGGAGCCTGGGAGATAATCAATACTAAAGTCAAATTCTCCTAGAAGTGTCTGCCAGCGTGCAATCCTGCTGCTAGGTACTGTGCTTTTTAACAGCCAAGTCAGTGGTCTATGGTCCGACAGGATGTGTATCCTATAACCCAAGATAAGGGGTCGGTTAGTACTGAGGCCATAGATGACTGCTAAAGCTTCTCTCTCTACCGCTGAGTAGTTACGTTCTGCTCCAGTCAGGGTTCTACTAAAATATGCTATGGGACGTAAACTACCATTTTCATCCTTTTGTTGCAACACACCACCTATTGCCTTATCTGACGCATCTGTGGTGAGATTGAAGGGCTTCCGGAAATCCGGAAAGGCTAAAACAATGTCAGTCGTTAGACTGTTCTTTAGTGTGCTAAATGCATGCAATGCCTCTTCATTCCACTCCAGATGTGTCTTATCATTCTTGGTTACTCTCCTCCCTTTGAGTAAATTATTAAGTGGGGATGCTATCTTGGCAAAGTCTTTAATGAATTTCCTATAAAAGTTAACCAATCCCAGGAAACCTTGAAGTTCTTTGACTGTTTTCGGAGGAGTGAGTTGTTGCACCGCCTGTACCTTTGAGGGCTGAGGCTTCAAGCCAGAAGCACTAACAATGTGACCCAGATAATCTACTTGCTCTTTGAAAAGGAACACTTATCTAGTCTTAAGGACAGGTGAGCCTTCTGCAGTCTGTCCAAGACGGCATGGAGGTTCTTTAGGTGATGGTCCATGTCTTTCCCTTGTACTATCAAATCATCAAGGTATACATGTACAATTCTTCCTGTCAGACCTATGAGAACTTGATTCATGATCCGTTGATAGGCTGCAGGTGCTGTTTTTAATCCAAAGGGGACTGTAGTGAATTCATAGAGGCCATAAGGTGTCGTGAAGGCTGTCAAGTGTTTAGATTCCTCTGCCAATGGGACTTGGTGGTAGCCCTGGCGCAAATCAAGGGAGGTGAATACTTTACTTTCCCCTAACTGTTGCAAAATGAGGTTAATGTTAGGGAGTGGATGTTTGTCATCAATCAATTCATCGTTCAGAGCGCGGAAGTCGAGACAAAGTCTGACTCCACCATCCTTTTTAGCAACAGGGACTAGAGGTGCGCTGTAGGGTGACGCACTAGGGCGTATAATACCCTGGGCCTCAAGGTCCTTGAGCTGAATCTCTATTTCTTTATGATATTTTACTGGTATTGGGTATGGCTTTTTATATATAGGCTTGTCATCATTTTTAGCCTTAAAGTGTGAACATAATAGGGGTAATAGTGAGTGGCTCGTTTTTAGAGCAAACACATCAGGATACTTGCAGGTTAAGCCCTTCAGACAGCAATTTTCCCGTTGTGAGGGTAAAAATAGCTCGTCTATCAGCTTATCGAGTACCATCTGCTTACTTGACTGGGTGACAGGCGGCTTTGTAGCTGTTTTGTGACAGCCGCTACACATTCATTAGTCGATGATTGATAGTATTCTGAGTGACAAGAATAAATGTGTCCCATCACTTCACCTGTTGGCATCTCAATAGTTTCTTCAGTTGGGTTAGCATAGGGAATGATGAATTTACCTTTGGTTTGTTTGACGTTAGGAGTTAAGGTTACTAACCCGGGAAATAAAAATGAAGAAGGGATATCATTGGACCTTGGGAGAAATAAGGCTTGCTGGGCTCTGCCAATCTCTGCCTCCAGAGTGACATACCCTGCCGTGCCTGGGAGCAAGGACGCCACGTTAATAGCGTATGCTTTCACTGGTACTTCCTCCATCTCGTCTAAAGTAGGTTTATGATCTTCTGGGTACGGGCTCATATCGTCCGCAGCCAGGAATGTACTTCCACTGGGTAGGCGCCCACCATTACACTAAACTGCCCAGGTGTGTCCAGCGGTGCAGCTACCACATTTTGTCTCCACATAAATTCTAGGCCCAACAAAACTGCTGTTGGTAACACTATACCTTGTGATATTACTACAAACTTTTCTATAATTTCTCCGTGCCCAAAGTCTACTACTACTTCGGCTATTCCTTTATTAGGGATTGGAGTCCGATCTACCCCTTGTATGGAGAGAGGTTCTGTAACTATCATCTTCCCGCCTACCTTCCTAAATAAATCTTCTTCTATTAGGGACGCTCTTGCTCCTGTGTCTAGCATTGCGTAAACCATCTCCTTTTGTGCATTAGCGCCTACGCACAATCTCAACGTGAGGGCGTTGGTAGGGCCGTGGACTGCCGCAGCTACTCTGGGGTCGTTTTTTTTTGTTCTTCTCGTGGTCAGGGTTAACCCAGGAGCTACGGGGTGAGGGACCGGCCGTGTACTCCGGGCGCCAGGCAGCGCAAGGCGAGACAGGCTGACGCCTGTTTCGAGTGGGCTGGTACTGAGGGTACCGAGAGCCCGTTGGTGGGTGGTAGGCACCCCTATACTGCCTTCCATATGTGCAATCGCGAGCCATGTGTCCTACATACCCACAAGCATAACATGTGGGTGGCGTGGGCGCGTTCCCATATGGGCGTGTAGGTGGCGCGGCGTGCCGTCCTCCCCTTTGGGGTATCGGGTAACGTGACTGGCCTGGAGGGCGTGGAGGACGGGCTTGTGAGACATGTTTGGGTCCGGATGCCTGGGTGGAACAGACGTTCAGCACTTTTATTTCTTTGGCGATATCGGCATCGGATAGCTTCGACTCTGGATAAGCTTTAATATATTCATACCCTTTCTTTAATACCTTCTGTGGGTCCCCCTTTTCTTCCTCCGTTAGGATGAGTAAGAGGGCCGGAGGGAAAGCCTCTCTGAGCCGTAAAGCGGTTATCTCAGTTGGAAACTGGCATTGTCAGGCTTGAGAGCGATCAACTCGTCTCTCAATGTCTCCAGGCGGATGAGGAAGGTGCGGATGTTTTCTCCTGTCCGCCGTTTTGCCTCTCCCAATTCTTTCTGGAGGACCGAAAGGTCCTTACTGTGGGAAACACACGTAGGAAGTCTTCCTTTACTTTTTCCCAATCCTGTCCACATCTAGTGATACAACCGAGGAGATGATCGCGCGCTGCTCCCAGGGCATATTGTTTGGCTAACTCAATCTTTCCGGTAGTGTCCCAATTTGCCTGTGTCCGGCTTTCAATATCCTCTATCCATTTCTTTGCTAGCTTATGGCATGGGAGGTTTGGTGCTTTGCTACTTTTTTCTTCTCCACCACAAAAATATAAGAGTCCCTGCACTCTACTAAAATCATTCAAGGTATGACGGCTAAGTAGCGTGACAAGATCATCATGGGCAAGGGTGATCGATTTTCCATCTTCTTTTTTGGGGGGAGGGTTCTTGCCTTCGTCTGGCATTTTTAACTCTAAAGTCTTATTCCCGTAATTCCAAGAATAACTGTCTTCTCCCTCGCTTTCGGATGTGGACATACACCAGTACAATACCAATATAAACCAATATAAATCGCAAGTTTCACCACAAGTTTCACCACAAGTTTCACCACATGTTTCACCACATGTTTCACCACATGTTTCACCACCCCACACCTGACACCAATGTTGTAACCCGCAATCCCGGGTCACACAGGGGCGACGACACACTGTTTGTATTAGTGACACTTGACTTAAAATTCTAGTACTTTAGGAGTATTTAAAGGAGTTCGTAAATGGGGTGATGAAACGGTGTCGCCTTTCTTATATGTATTTTATTCTACCTTAATACTACTTAATATTACAGAGGGTAAAAATATTGTTTAAACCAGCGACTGGCTTACTAGACTCAATGAGTCTTCAGGTTTTCTTTCACTATTGGTTACTGACGTTAACACTGGTATAATATTGAGTAAAAACTCACACAATAAAGTATCATAGAAATATAATCCTAAGTAAAACTAAGATAATAGAACACAATAGATATGTTAGATACGCTTTCCTCTATGGTAATTCTTCACTCCATACTCACAGTAGCAACGATGAATGTTCTACCCATGTTGTCTAGGGAAGGACAACTGAGTGTCCAGCAACGAACAGAGTGCTGGTTAATCTGAGGTCAAGCCTGGAGAAAATGCTTCTTATATAGGCAGACATCGCGAGGGTAATACGTCAGGCGTGTGAGTCATACATCAAACTCACACCGAGCTCATACAATAATCTACCTAACCGACATGCTTAATTCACGCGGTGACGCAGCTTTGTTTTCATAACATTTTGTTCCGCGGCTGATCGTGGTTTGGCCGCGGTGATTGTGTTTTGGCTTAGAGAGATAAGCGGGTGCGTTAATGGGCAATTACAATTGTGTATAGGTTGGTAAATGAACAGTGGGGACAATCATGTGTTGGAGTCCGTGTTGTGTTTTAGCGGTCGATACCGCTGTTGTCATCGGAAAATATTGCCGGTGAAGATGATGATGACACGAGTGGTGTCGCAGCCCTCGGGGCACCACATTTAATTCTGTTTGTAAATAGTAGAGATGCAATGTCTTTCTTGTGGATTTCGTTTATATGTATGTTAAACGTCAAGTGGGAGTCCATATAAACGCCAAGATTCTTGATATGTTTGCTAGGAGTGACGGGAGTGTTGCCAAAGATGAGAGTGGTGTTTTGGGGAATTTGTTTAATGCTTGACCACGTCCACACTGTGTTTTATTAGTATTCAGCAATAGACCGTTTTTATTATAGTACTCCCTGGCCAGTGTGAAGGTCTCTTGTGCCGCCATGATGGGGTCAGGCAGCGTATTATTTGTGTCAGTGTTCTCGGGCTGCGTGTCGTCTGCGTACTGTACCATCGCGCGTCTATGCATCGTTTCAGCGAGGTCTTTGACAAAAATGATGAAAAGAATTGCCCCTAATATTGATCCCTGAGGAGCTCCGTATTGTATTGGTGCAGTCGTAGACGTGGTACTATTGACCTTCACTTTTTGACCTTGAGCAGTTTATATTAAGATATCGTGTTTTATGCTATTGAAGGCTTTTGATAGGTCGCACAACGTTATAAGCAATAGTTTCTTCTCATCCATATTTCTGCATGTTATTTGTAAACGTGGTAAGGGCGGTCTGTTGAAAGTTTAGGTCTGAAGCCGTGTTGAGTGTTAGAGAGAAGCTTCTTGGACTCTAGGAAGGTGGTCATCTGTTGGACTACAGTTTTCTCTGATATCTCTGAGAGAATGGGTAACAGTGATATTGACCGATAATTGTTTACGTTCCCCCAGCCTCTGTTTTTATAGATAGGTATGACGGTCGCGTGTTTCCACATGGTAGGGAGTTTTCCAGTAACAATCGATGTGTTGATGATTGTAGTAATGTATGTGATCGTAACGGGTTTGGAATCTTGGATGTACCGAAGTGTAATCCCATCTGAACCGGCTGAGTTAGTGTTCTTTAGGTTTTTAATAGTTAATATGACTGTGTTCATGTCAGCTGGGCCGGCCCTGAAAAGATGAGAGTGGTTTACATCTTGTTGGGGTATAATACGGTTTTGATTTGTAATATTGAGATTGTTTTGCATTGTTAGGAAGGCGCGTTCCCCCACGTTAACAAACAGAACAGTGGATTTATCCGGCATTTCACGTTCGTTATGAAGTTATTGTTATTAGTTTCTTTTTTGCTGGGTTGATGTCTTGTATTATTTTCCATGTGGCCGCTGAATTGCCTCTACCGTCGTATATTTTTCTCGGCAATATGATTGTTCAGCATAACGCAGCAGTGACTTTACTCTATTGCGTTGGTGTTTATATTGCTCTAGTAACTCAGCATTATTACGATTTTGTCTCAGGCGCGCTTGAAGGGTGTTTCGTGTTGACATAGCTGAGCGAATTTCGTCGTTTATCCAGGAGTCAAAAGGCTCATTTATTTCTTTGGTGACAAAAGGAGCGCATTGTTCCAGGCAGTTTGAGAGTACAGACGTGAGGGAGTGTACCTGGATGTCTACGTCGTCTGTAGAGGAAATTTCCTTTAGGGCGGGAGCAGCGCCTATTAAGCCGTCACAGGACAGGTCTTTGCTGTGAGCCCCGAGATGACGAAAAGTTCTCATTCCCGGCTTGCGTTTAGGTTTGGTAATTTTAACCGTTGCTGTTATAAGGTCACGGTCTGATATAGTGTTAGGTATCATGTCTTTGTGTATTATTGCGTCATGTTTGTTAGTAACAATGATGTCTAGAAGTGTGGCTGACTGAGGGGTGACGCAGGTGTCAATAATCTGGTGTAATTTATTTATACATATTATGGTACCTAGTTTGTTGCTGGTAGGTATATAGTAAAGCATCATTTAAGGCACCGAGCAAATAAAAACTTTTGCTCTTCAGGCACATAATCTCAAGGTCTCGTGTATATAGTCAAAGGTTTGTTGAGACGCTGAGGGTAATTTTCTACAATGTACACTGATCCAGATGTCTTCAGTACCATTAGGCCTAGCAAGGTCACACGTAATCAGAGAGAGAGAGAGAGAGAGAGAGAGAGAGAGAGAGAGAGAGAGAGAGAGAGAGAGAGAGAGAGAGAGACACACACACACACACACACACACACACACACACACACACACACACACACTAAATACACACAATGAGTGTGTGTGGGGGTGAAGGGTGGGGTTGTAGAGAGATAGAGAGATGTTGGTAATGACAACAATATCAACTAACTAAAGGATTACGAAAGCATTATATCTATTAAAATGGTCTCTCTCTCTCTCTCTCTCTCTCTCTCTCTCTCTCTCTCTCTCTCTCTCTCTCTCTCTCTCTCTCTCTCTCTCTCTCACACTCTCTCTCTCTCTCTCTCTCTCTCTCTCTCACTCTCTCTCTCTCTCACTCTCTCTCTCACTCTCTCTCTCTCTCTCTCTCTCTCTCTCTCTCTCTCTCTCTCTCTCTCTCTCTCTCTCTCTCTCTCTCTCTCTCTCTCTCTCTCTCTCTCTCTCTCTCTCTCTCTCTCAATAAACAATGAGGGAAATCAGAAGCAAAGAGGGAAACGCATGCCGCGCCAAAACACTCGGCCGGCTTCTGTCATCCCAGACTCGACAAACTCAGCCTTTGCGCCGTCGCGGTGTTTACGATTAATTTAATATTCTCGACTGGAGTTGTCCTGCAGTCGTCTGGAGTTCCCGCCCTCCCCAGCCTCGGCGGTGCATGGGAGCGTCGGGGAGCCCAAGGCCTCCCTGGCGAGCGCCGCAGGGCTGAGGGGTTCCGGCAGGGCGTCTCGGCTCCCTCGGGGCGTCCATGGCGGTGCCGGAGATCCTGAGTGTCCAGGGGCGTGAGGAGGGGAGTGCTTTTGGTGCTGTGTGTTGATATGGGCGGGTCTTTTCTGGGGTGAAGGAGACTCATTCGTATCAGCACACAGCACCAAGGAAGGGCGATTTCTGAACAACTCCACCAAAGGGATATTACAGGTGAAAAACACCGAAAATAAGGAGAATAAACTAAAGAAACAGCAGAAATAGGATAACACTGGAACGGAATTCCAGGAAATAGATATGACGTTAGCACGCCATGAGAAAAAGGAGAAAAATATAACGAAAACACGTACAAAAATCCAGCATGAAGGCCCTTGGTGCCGTGTATTGGTGCGGGAGAGCCTTCTCTGGGGTGAAGGAGACTCGGCTGTAGCAAGATACGGCACCAGGTGGAGGCGATGTAGATACTCTACACAACACTGTCACACGACACATGAAGAAAAACAACACCGGAGACAGGATAATGCAGAAAAGGAATACCAGGAAAAAAAAATCAGATACAAAACACAACATTAACAAAATAACAACTAGGATTGAGGACTTTGGTGTGGTATGCTGGTACGGGTAAGCCTTCTCTGGGGTGAAGGAGACTCAGCTGTAGCAGGATACCGCATTAAGGAAAGGCGATGTAGATACCCTACACCACACTGTCACGCGCGGAATAGAGAAAAATAACACCGGAGACGGAATAATACAGAAGAAAAGGAAAAGGATGACACAGAAACACAACACCAATAAAGGGAAAACAACAACAACAACAACGACAACAACAAAGTATATAAATGACAATCTAGCACCCAGGCGTCTGGTGTGGCGTGTTGGCACGGGCGAGGCTTCTCTGGGGTGAAGGGGATTTAAGTTTACGGAGTAAAAAAGGATTTAAGTTTACGGAGCAAAAAAGGATTTAAGGAACGAAAGAGGATTTAAGTTTGCGGAGCAAAAAAGGATTTAAGTTCACGGAGCAAACAAGGATTTAAGGAACGAAAGAGGATTTAAGTTTACGGAGCAAAAAAAGATTTAAGTTTACGGAGCAAAAAAGGATTTAAGTTCACGGAGCAAACAAGGATTTAAGGAACGAAAGAGGATTTAAGTTTACGGAGCAAAAAAGGATTTAAGTTCACGGAGCAAGCAAGGATTTAAGGAACGAAAGAGGATTTAAGTTTACGGAGCAAAAAAGGATTTAAGTTTACGGAGCAAAAAAGGATTTAAGTTTACGGAGCAAAAAAGGATTTAAGGAACGAAAGAGGATTTAAGTTTGTGGAGCAAAGAAGGGATTTAAGTTTAAGGAACAAAAAAGGATGTAAGTTTAAGGAACAAAATAAAGGATTTAAGTTTCAGAAACAAAGAAAGGATTTAAGTTTACGGAGCAAAAAAGGATTTAAAGAACAAAAAAGGAATCAACTTTTATGAGGAAGGAAAGGACAAGTTTTTGCGTTGCGTTAATTTTATCGGCGGAGGAATCTTGTCTCCGGAATCCGTGAACGAGCTTTTGAGCTTTGCGTGTCGGCTCAGTGCGTGTGTGATCGATGCTATGTTATTTTTCTCTCCAGAGGAAGTGAACAATATTTCCTTCACCATCCTCCCGCTTGTCTGTCAGTTTGTCTTTTAACAAATTATCTCATAAATAGATTCACATCCAGAATTATTACAGGCCGTCCAAACGAAGTCTCCCTCTGATCCTGGGCTGCGTTTGTCAGGCCTCTTCTGACTGGCGGCCTCCTCTCTGTGCATCACACGTGCCCTCGTGCTGCGTGTTGCTGTTTTATATGTCTAACCCGGCGGCCGGAAAATGGGTGCCAAGGGAAACCCGAGGAAGGTAAACTGTGCTGACCGGATGTCACCCTGGCTCGTTTGACTTACCCCAGCCCAGCATGCCTTGCCCGCCACGGGCTCCAGGGGTAATGAGTCGGGGATCAGCTCCGAGGCCACGCGCAGCCATTGTGTAGGGTCCCATTATATACCCGGGTACGTGTGTGTGTGTGTGTGTGTGTGTGTGTGTGTGTGTGTGTGTGTGTGTGTGTGTGTGTGTGTGTGTGTGTGTGTGTGTGTGTGTGTGTGTGTGTGTGTGTGTGTGTGTGTGTGTGTGTGTGTCTTTGGCGCAGTTCCCACTATTCCGCTTCCATGGATCCGTAGACCGTCAGTGACGTCATCGACGAGGAGGACGGTGGGAGCCGGGTCTCGACCGGGCCCTCGCGTGGTGCTCCGTCGGCCCGTCTAGAGATGAATCCAAGCTAGCGGGGTTTCCACTATTCCGTTTTGACGGATCCCTCGACGTTAATGACGTCAAAATGACGTCAGCGAAACAGTGGCCGCTCGGCACGGATGATCCACTCCGTCAGTCCATCGCTCATCATTTGTTGAAAAACATATGGACAGCATTAACAAAAATGACGTCTTGTATATGCTATTTTGTAGCTAAGTATTTTTATTTCATATTTTCATGATATGTAGGATATTCAACAACACTGGACTGGCACCACCGCCCCTACCCCGGATCCAAAAGTTAATTTGAGTTCATCTCTGGATGGGCTCCGCGCGGGGCACGGGCGCATACTCATATTCGCCAAGTCTGGAACACCTCGTCTCCACGGGAAATTAGGACCAATCACAGCTCGTGCTCAGCCAGGCCACGTATTGCCAGCTCGTGACGTCATTACTTACCCTTTATTTACACAGTTTTATCATATATATGTTAATTATTTTGTGAGAACACACATATTTTCATTGTCTACAAATAACTACAGAACTTTGCGGCAAAGATATGAATTGGGGGAGCGAGGAGGTGTGACCACGCCACCTCTTTTATTACACAACTGAACTGGCTCAAAATGGACCAGAAGACCATTTTGGTGTTGCTGCAACCGTGTATAAAACAAAATGTGCGATATATCCAGAGTGGATCCTGCAGCTGCCCTCCACGGCTGGGGCGACACAGAGTAGCTACACAACAAGACAGCAGGACAACCTACATGTTACCCACACCAACACACACTGCGGGACACGTTCGCTCCCAGTCCAAGGCCCCAGGCTATGGAACGCTCTCCCACACCATGTAGCACAATCTTATACCAAACATGTATTTAGAAAAAGACTAAAAAACTAAAGTAAAGATTAGACAGAGCAAATACTCTCTCTCTCTCTCTCTCTCTCTCTCTCTCTCTCTCTCTCTCTCTCTCTCTCTCTCTCTCTCTCTCTCTCTCTCTCTCTCTCTCTCTCTCTCTCTCTCTCTCTCTCTCTCTCTCTCGTACACACTCAATAATATAAACTTGATTAAATAATGTGAAAAAAATGGAGATAAAATCAGAAAGAAAATTAGATACTCTCAGCTTCCTCCTCATCCGCCTCCTCCTCCATTACGGAAAAAAAAAACAAGGCGGAGGAGGCAACTAAAGAGGAGGAAGAGGAGGAGGAGGAGGAGGAGGAGGAGGAGGTAAACGAGGTAACCGTCAGTTCAAGGAGATGAGGGGATGGAGAGGAGGAGGAGGAGGAGGAGGAGGAGGAGGAGGTAAACGAGGTAGCCGTCAGTTCAAGGAGATGAGGTGATGGATAGGAGGAGGAGGAGGAGGAGGAGGAGGAGGTAAACGAGGTAGCCGTCAGTTCAAGGAGATGAGGGGATGGAGAGGAGGAGGAGGAGGAGGAGGAGGAGGAGGTAAACGAGGTAACCGTCAGTTCAAGGATATGAGGTGATGGAGAGGAGGAGGAGAAGGAGGAGGCAAACGAGGTAGCCGTCAGTTCAAGGATATGAGGTGATGGAGAGGAGGAGGAGGAGGTAAACGAGGTAGCCGTCAGTTCAAGGATATGAGGTGATGGAGAGGAGGAGGAGGAGGAGGTAAACGAGGTAGCCGTCAGTTCAAGGATATGAGGTGATGGAGAGGAGGAGGAGGAGGTAAACGAGGTAGCCGTCAGTTCAAGGATATGAGGTGATGGAGAGGAGGAGGAGGAGGTAAACGAGGTAGCCGTCAGTTCAAGGATATGAGGTGATGGAGAGGAGGAGGAGGAGGAGGTAAACGAGGTAGCCGTCAGTTCAAGGAGATGAGGTGATGGAGAGGAGGAGGAGGAGGAGGTAAGGCAGAGGTTGTTTACAGTGTCATTAGCGCCTCTGACGGATGGCGGCGACCCCTCCCTTCACCTCCACCTCCACTCCATCTCCACTCCCTAAAGAAGATCTAGAAATAATCCACCTCCACCTCCAGTCCTCCTCACCACGTACATTCGCTGGTAAGGGACAGAGGAAGGACAAGATAACATTTTTTAAAGCAAGGCGGGGAAGCAGCTCAAGGGCAAAATAAATAGAAACGTTACATTTGGATATTACCGGGAACGTTTACCCAGTCACAGCAAACGTTTATCCAATAGGAGCAAACGTTTATCCAGTAATTAGGCGGTGCCTGAAGTGGTAGCGTGCTGGGCCCACATTCGCCACGTGATGGACGACACGAGTTCGAATCCCCACGCTACCACCTCGGATTTTTCAGTCACCGCCGAGTGGCTTAAAAAAACTACCCACATGCTGTCCTGAAGACCACCCATCACCCCGGACGCAATAGGCGGAGACGTAAAAAAAATGCACCCCCTGTCGCGTTTGGAAAGTTATACTCTTTTTATTATTATGAGAAAGATCACTAAGGAGAAATGTGAAAAATAATATATGTAGTTGCCCTAACATGCTGCTCCGCTCCCCCCCCCCAAAAAAAAAAAAATCCACACACACACACACACACACACTGACAGATACACTAGTTTTCGTTCGTCGCCTCGCCAAGTGTTCGCCGCACGCCGGTTACGAACAAACTTGTTAAGTTATCTCATGCCAGGAATACGGGGCACGGGGCGGGGCGGGGCGGGGCGGGGGAGGTGCGTCCCCGTGGCGGCCCCTCGACCACCACAACACATGATAACAAACGACAAAAATGAACGAGCACCGGGAGAGGCGGGAGGAAAGGAGCGGGAACGTCAGGCCCGGCACCCTCCTCGCCGCCGCCCGCCGCGTGTCACCCCTAAGATGGCCTCTCCCCCGACTGCCTTCACGGAGGGAGGGAGAGAGACAGTGTGGGAGTGGGTGACAGGAGCGACTTGTATGGGCGAGGGGAAGGAGGGAGAGCTGGACGCATGGAAGGAGGGGGACAGACGGTGTGGATAGAGCAGGGCGAAGAGATGACATGAAATATAAAAGAAAGAAGGGTGGAGGGAGGTGGACGTGGATGAATGCACGGGGGAGAACACGTAACTAAAAAAAAAACGGAAGAAGGGAGAGAGAAGTGGATAGTGTTGAGGTTAGTGAAGAAGTTATTTAAGTTTCCCATGAAAGAACAGTTTCTTTAATTACTCCTCCACATATTTTTATAAATCCAGCAGTTTAAGCTGAAGTTACTGAATCCATTATTTTCCTTTATTATAATTAATTTCATTTAGTTTCTGTTTATCAAGTTTTGTATTTTTAGTTGAACTGAGATAGGTATGTATTTGCCTTTCTCGAGTTTTGTCTGTACAAGTTCCTGTCGTTGAAAATGAACACGACTCAGCAAGAAGAGCGAGACCAAGAATAAGAGGAAACCAGCAGAAGTGAAGGAGAAGGAGGCTGAACCAGGGACGGAGAGTAAGAAGGAGTCAGAAGCAGTGAAGGAGAAGGAGGGTGAACCAGGGACAGAGAGTAAGAGGGAGTCAGAAGCAGCAGTGAAGGAGAAGGAGGCTGCACCAGGGACGGAGAGTGAGAAGGAGGCAGAAGCAGCAGTGAAGGAGAAGGAGGCTGCACCAGGGACGGAGAGTGAGAAGGAGGCAGAAGCAGCAGTGAAAGTGAAGGAGAAGGAGGCTGCACCAGGGACGGAGAGTGAGAAGGAGGCAGAAGCAGCAGTGAAAGTGAAGGAAAAGGAGGCTGCACCAGGGACGGAGAGTGAGAAGGAGGCGGAAGCAGCGGGGAAGGTAAGGCAGGGTGCAGCAACTCCAGCAACTCCAGAAAGTCCAGAAGAAGGCAAAGGAGCAGCAGCAGAGAAACAGGAGGTAGTAACTACACCAGAGGTAAGTGTGGAGGAGGAAGTTTCATCAACAGGCCCACCAGCGAGGAACAGGGAAGCCGCAGGAGAGACAACAGGGGTCCAGACAGGAGGGGAGAAGGGAGCAACAGGAAAGACGTCAGGGGTTAAAGAAGGGAGAGAAACAACAGCAGCAACCCAGACGGCAGGGGTGAGGAGAAAAGGAGCAGCAGAAGTCAACCAAAAGAACGAGTCTGGCCAGCACTTCACCCCATGGGTCGGGGTGGGGAGCCAAACCTGGCAGAAGGTGCAGGATGGGCGGCGAATGAGAAGAAGGCCAGGAAAGCTGCAGCAACGGCTGTGGCTGTTCGGGGACAGCATCCTGAAGGGGGTGGGAAAGGAGATCCACTTCCTAACAGATGGCTTCTACAGGATAATGGACAGGACCGAAAGTGGTGCCAGAATAGAAAAAATCAAGGGCATAGTGGAGGAGCACCTACCGGAAATTCTACCAGATGACCTAGTCGTGGTAGAAGGAGGAGGAAATGGTCTAGAAACTGTGGGTGAAGAAAGAACGGTGCAAACGCTGAAGGAAATAGTTCAGCGAGTGAAATCACGGGTTCCAGGAAAAGTGCTAGTGATGAGTGTGCCGAGGAGGCGAAACAAGGAGGGCACAGCGTATGAGTGGAAAAGGAAGTGGGTGAACACACAGTGCATGAAAAAGACTGAAGAGTGGCAGTGTGACGGTCTTCAGCTCAGTGAAAATATGGCCTGGAAAAGAGTGTGGGCAGGAGATGGAGTGCATCTGTCCACCATTGGAAAAGTGTGGGCAGGCTGGAACATAGTGGAGTGGGCGCAGTATAGAGGAGTTGAACAGGAAAGAAAATAGCATGAGGCCATGAGAAGGCAGATGTGTTTCGCCTTCCTGAACACGAGAGGCTGGAATGAAGGGAAGTGGAGAATTTTGTTGAAGGAGAGTGAAAACATTGAGGTGATCGGAGTAGGAGAAACGGGGTGGCATGACAGGGTACAGTGGCAGGAAGGTGACTGGCTGTGTATAGGGAGAGGAAGGAAAGTAGGAGAGAAAAAGGGAGGAGGAGTGGGTGTGATAGTGAAGGAGAGGGCGGGAAGAAAGGTAACGGAGGTAGACTTATTGGAAGAAACTGAGAAAAAGTTAGGATACAACAAGGGAGATCTGATCACAGTTAAGGTGACAGACCTGAAGGAAGAATGGTGGGTGACAGTGGTATATATGGGAGTAGAAGGGGCAGAAAACCGGGAGGAAAATAGGAAGCTGTATGGTGCATTAATGGAAATTAGCGGCAGGGTAGGAAAAGAAAAGTGGATTGTAATGGGAGACTTCAATGGACACATAGGCCTAAATAATGCACCAGTCAACAGAAATGGGCACATGTTGCTAGAATTTGCGGAGTCAGCTAATTTGAAAATTAAGAACTGGGAGCTTGAGGACCCAATAACTTGGAGGGACAGAGGGGCAGCATCAGCTATAGATTATATCATGGCAAGTGAGGCAGTGGAGAAAAGCAAATGTAGGATATGGAAGGAAGAGGAGGTAGATATATCAGACCATATAATGATAGGTGTGACATGTGGAAAGGGAGGGAGGAAGGAACAGGAACAGGAGATGAAGACAGAGTGGAAGACAAAATGGGACACGCTGAATCCCGACTGGGAGAAATATAAGGATAACCTAGATGGAAAGCTATGTAGGGAAATAGAGAAAGGCAACAGGACAAGTGATCAGTGGGAAAAACAGGTAAAAGAGGTAATAGCAGAGGAGGCAAAGATATCAATAGGTATAAAGAAGTACAAGGTAGGAAAAAGAAGACTGAAAGGCTGGTGGGATGAAGAAGTAGAAAAAGCAATAGGAGATAGAAAAAGAGAAAACAGAAGGCAAAGAAAGTTGCGGAAATTGACAGAGAAAGAAGGGGAGCAGCACAGACAGGAATGGGAGGCGGCGTATAGCAGTTATAGGAAGGTGCAGAAGGCGACACAGATCTTAATTAATAAGAAGATTGCTGATTGGGAGAGACTGCAGGCAGAGAAACTAAACAATCTACCCCGAGGAGAGAGAGAAAAGAAGGTGGAAAAGACTGAAGAGGAACCTAGGAGGGAAAGAGGTAGATCAGAGGGTGATACTGAAAACAGAGGGCAGGGAGACTGGAACAGAGGAAGAAATAAGGTTAGTAATAGAAAAGTACTGGAGTAAGGTAATCAAGATAGATACAGGGGATAGAGGAATAGAGAACATGGTAATCTACAGTGACAGAAAGGAAATGGAGGAGGTAGGAATAGAAATAGGGGAGGTAGAGCGAGCACTGAAAATGTTGAAGAATGGGAAGGCGGCAGGAACAGATGACATTATAGGAGAATTCCTCAAGTATGGAGGAGATGCAGTCAAGAAGGTTATTTTTAATATCTGCAAGGAGGTTCTGGAGGAAGGGGAGGTACCACAGGACTGGAAAAAGAGCAGGGTAACTCTGATACACAAAGGAGGGGGAAAGGATAAAGCAGAGATAGGAAATTATAGGCCAATAGCTATCATGAACACCATGGCAAAGGTGTTTGGAATAGTAATAAACGAAAAGCTTAAGAACTGGATAGAGATGCAAAAGGTGCTTGGAGAGGAACAGAGCGGATTTAGGAAGGGCAGAGGAGGGCTGGAAAATATATTTACCTTAAAAGAGATTATTGAAAGGAACAAGTTGAAGAAGAAGGAGTTATACCTAGTATTCATAGATCTTGAAAAGGCGTACGACACAGTGAACAGAGAAAAGCTCATTAGACTGCTAGGACATGTAGGTGTAGATGACAAGATAGTAAATATAATACAGAGCCTATATGAGGGAAATGAGGTGCAGTTCACGTTAGGAGACGTCACTACTGGGTGGTTAGAAAATAATGTAGGAGTCAGACAAGGCTGTGTGATGTCCCCGACGCTTTTCAACATGTACCTCGAGGAGCTGATAGTGAGAATTAGGAAAGCCGGGAAAGGGGTAGAGATAGGAGGAGAGAAGTTAGGGTGCCTGGCTTACGCTGATGATGTAGTGTTGATGACGGAGAGGAAAGAGGAGATGGAGGAGATCCTGCACATAGCTCAGGCATATGGGAGGGAGTGGGACCTGAAATTTAGTGAAAGAAAATGTAAGGTTATGGAGTTTGGTAGCGGAGGCAGTAACCAATGGGTACTAGGAAACAACGTGCTGGAGGTAGTCGATAAATATATGTACTTAGGAATGGAGGTTAGCAAGGAAGGCATAGGAGGGGAGAAACAGAGGAAAGTGAATGAAGGGAAGGCAAGGAGGATGTCAGGGATGATAATAAATGGAGGCAATAGAGTAGTAAACAAATATGATGTAGGGCGAAGTCTGTGGAAAGGAGTAGGTGTACCATATTGCCTCTATGGATCAGAGATAACGCACTACAGAGAAGGGGACATTGCACAGCTAGAAAAGGTTCAGAACACAGTAGGCCGGTGGGGATTAGGAGCCCCTAGGAGCACAGCGGTAGAGGCCGTCAGAGGAGATATGGGATGGAGTACATTCAAGGAAAGAATTGTAAAGGGCAAGTTAGGCTTCCTTAAGAAAATTGAAAAGAGTAGTGAGGAGAGATGGGCAAAGAAAATACTGCAAGAAAGTGGAAACAAGTCCACCTGGGGGAAAGAGTTAGAGAGGTGGAAAAGGAGAGAACACCTGAGGGAAGAGTGGAATGAAATGGAGATCAGGGATGTGAAGAAGGCAGTAGAAAGGAACGGACAAGTCAAATGGCAGGAAGGAATGAGTGGCAAGTCAACGCTAAAATGGTACAGTAGGAAACAGAAACCAGAGGGAGTACACTGGCATGTAGGAGACTGGGGAAGCAAACTATTGTTTAAAGCAAGAACAGGAACCCTGGAGGTAAACGGCAGGAACAGGGACGGGGGAAACCAGGACTGTAGCTGTAGGACGGGGCAGATGGAAACAGTAGAACACCTAATAGTGGAATGCAGCAACTATGAGCGGCAGAGAGGGGAGTTGGTGGCAGGAGTAGTGATGGTAATAGGCGGAGAGGAGTGGGCTAGGAGACTAGAGGAGGAAAACGGGGCGATCTGCACGGTGTTGGGGCTGTATGGAGACAAAAAGGAAACGGAAAGAAGAATGGTAAAGTTGGCAAAAGTGTTCCTCGCGCAGTGCTGGGAAAAAAGGGCACAAATGTCCGTATAAGTGAATATAAGTGGCTTTATTTCAGATTAGAAAATTACATAACGCTGAAAAGAAAGTTGTGTGAATAAGAAGGGAGGAACGAGAGGAGGAGGACCTAAGAAGCGATACAAAGCGTTACAGGTCAAAAGAAGAAGAAGAAGAACAAGCCGCCACCAGCCCTTTCTCTACCCTCCGTTCACCTCCAGATCTTAGCCACGGTGTTGATAATTCCAACATTTGGTGCCCAGACCCAGGAAGTGGAGCCTTCAAGACTTTCCTGTGAGTAATCGTGGCTAAGATAACCTGTCAGAATGAGGGAAGGGAAGGAAGAAGCAACGAAGAAAAGGGCGGCTGCCCGAGGCTGGGTTACCAGACAGTCCACAGCCTTAAAGGACTTACTAGACAAACCCAGCATCAGTGAATTTGAGTTGAGAAGTGCCATAGAGACCTTTGACCGTAGATTAAGCACTTTAGATGAGAGACAGGCCGAACTTGAGCTTCTAGTAGACGACGGTGACCTAGATCAGTGCATAGATGAAGCAGACAGCTTCAGACGTGCCAGTCAAGAGAATTGGCTACGTGCAAATGAGAAGTTACAAGAACTAATGAAGGCCAGTCAGATTGAGTTAGGCTCTGTTGGGAGTACTTCTACAACTGGCAAGTCACCTGAAGTGAAGTTACCCAAGCTTGAACTGCCAAAGTTTAAAGGAGATGTTACAGAATGGGTGTCCTTCTGGGATCAGTTTAGCTCTCACATAGATGACACAGAGATTCCAGTTATAAGCAAGTTTACTTATCTGGTGTCTCTGTTAGAAGGAGAAGCTAAATCAGTAGTTCAAGGTCTCTCACATACTAGTGCTAATTACAGTATTGCTTGTGATCTACTGAAGGAGAGATATAACAGGCCTGAGAGAATTATATTTGCCCATGTACAGTCCCTTTTGAGTGGCCATGTCCTTGGGAAGGCCAAGGGACCCAAGTATGTGACTCAACTTTGGAGTCTCAGAGATGAGATACTGACACACATCAGAAGTTTAGAGGCCCTAGGTGTGTCAGGCAAGTAGTGTGAAATCTTCCTAACTCCCATCATCCTGTCCCGTCTGCCCAATGAGATTCGTCTGGAGTGGGCTCGCAAGGGTGCTGGACATGAGAGTGACCTCGACTGGCTTCTGACGTTTCTACGACAAGAAATTGAGAGCATCGAGAAGTCAGAGGCCTTCAAGGACGTCACCGCGGGTAAGAGGGAGAGTCTGTCTTCCCCTGAAGAGAAGAAGAATTGGCAGACGCGGGAGCCTAAAGGAAAGGTATCATCCGCGGCTGCATTACACACATCTTCGGAAGGTGAGAAGCTCCTTTGTGGATTTTGCAACAAGAAACATGCTTCCGAGAGATGCTTTGAGACCCAGAGACTTAGTGGAAAAGAACGTGTTGAAAGAATTAAAACTGCTGGAATGTGTCTCAAATGCTTAAGCAAAGGACACATTGCTAGAGGGTGCTCAGCCAAGTGTCAGAAATGTAGAGGCTATCACAACCATCTCATTTGTGGTGTCAAGATAGATACTAGTAAAAGTGAACCTGTAAGAAGTGAGTCAGTAAAGGCAACTCAAGAACTAGCTGCTGATAATAGTAATGGAGAAGCAAGTAAGAGTCAGGCTACTAATTTTGCTGGAATTTCCTTGTATAATATATCAGTTAATAAGGAGACATGTACTATACTGCAAACTGCTCAGGTGAGAGTTGCAGGAGCAAATGGTGTTCTTCATAGGGCCAAGTTGTTGTTTGATAGTGGCTCCAGTAGGACATATGTCAGTAGTAGGCTTGTTAAGAAATGCAAACCCACATGGAACTCCAGCAAACCCATTTCTTATTCAGTATTTGGGGGTAATAATTCCTCTAATATAAAGCAGTGCAACCTGTTTGATCTGAAGGTTTTTGATTGCAGTGATGCACCACACAAGTTAGCAGCTGTAGAGATTCCAGTGATATGTCAACCCTTAGTAAGAACCACTGTGCCTGTAGGTATACTATGCAAATTTCCTGTGCCTCTTGCAGATGACTATCAGAGTGATTCCTATATGGATATAGATATACTAGTGGGTCAGGATGCTTACTGGAAATACATAATGTCTAATGAGTCTGTGCAAGTGGGAGGCGTAGTGGCCCAAAGATCATTGTTTGGCTGGGTATTGTCAGGGGCTTGGAATGCTGACACTAGTTCTAAGGTACCAGTAACCTCTCCACAGATGTTATGTATTTCTAAAGTGTCTGAATATGATGTAAGCAAGTTTTGGGACTTAAGACTATAGGGATACAGTCCAAGGAATCAGATCATAAGTTTGAGTCAGATGCTGCCTTGTAAGAGTTTTCACAGAATGTTTCATATGCTAAAGGCAGATATGAAGTGTCATTACCTTGGAAAAGTGACTCCTTGAAAAGTGCCCTACTCAACAATGAGAAACTTGCTATGAAGAGACTAAATAAGTTACATGCCAAACTAGATAAATATGTTGAGTTGAAAACTGCATATTACAAGGTTTTTGAGGACTATGTACAAGAAGGTATTGTTGAGGAAATCCCTAGTAATGAGATAGTATGTGAGAATCCTTCCTTTTATATGCCTCACCGCCCTGTGGTTAAAGAAACTAGTAACAGTACCAAGGTGAGACCTGTCTTTGATGCCTCAGCCAGTGGGTATAATGGAATTTCACTGAATGATTGTCTCTTGAAGGGTCCTTCACTCAACCCAGATTTAGTAGAAGTGATGATCAGGTTAAGAAGATGGCCTATTGCTCTTACTGCTGATGTTACCAAGGCCTTTCTACAGTTGTGTGTGAAAAGACGAGACAGAGATGTACACTGTTTCTTGTTGAGAGATGAGGATGAGATTAAGTACATGAGATTCCTGCGGGTTCCCTTTGGAAACACTGCCAGCCCATTTCTATTGAATGCCACAATAAAACATCATTTAGAGAAGTAAGTATCCAAGCACTGAAGTAATACAAGAACTGAAAGAGGATATGTATGTAGATAACTGGCTGAGTGGTGCTGACAGTGTGGAGGAAGCTGCCTGCAAATTTAGAGAGCCTTGTGAGGTTTTGGCACATGCTGGCATGCCTCTGACTAAGTGGGTTTCAAACAGTAAATTAGTAACTTCCATGTTTCAGGATAAAGTTGATCAAGTACATGGAGAAGAAGGTACTAAAGTGTTAGGCCTACAGTGGTGTAACACTTCTGATGAGTTTTCTTTTGAAGGATTAGAATTGAACACCCAGACTGAGTTGACATATACCAAAAGAAGCATGCTGAGCTTGATTGCCAAGATCTTTGACCCTCTAGGTCTTATCAATCCCTTTGTGATGTTTGGCACAATACTTTTTCAAGATATTTGGAGGCTGGGTCTTCAGTGGGATGATAAATTGCCTCAGGATGTGAAGCATAAATTTGAAAGGTGGGTCCTGAGTGCAGCATCTCTCAGGGACTGGAAGATGGACAGATGTTATTTTCCTTTTCTTACATGGAATAGCCTTACTGATGTAAAGCTTCATGCCTTTGGAGATGCTTCAGAGAAAGGTTACGGTGCCTGTGTATATATCCGTACCTGCTTACCAGATGGTGCCTACAGGGTTGCATTAGTCACTTCAAAGTCTAGAGTGGCACCTATTAAGACCATAACTCTGCCCAGATTGGAGCTGATGGGGCTTTATTGTGTGCTAGATTAGTAAGCTTTGTGAAGCATGCCTCCATCTAAACATGAATGCCAAGGTATTTTGCTGGACTGACTCACAGATAACTCTAGCTTGGATCAAGGGTGACCCTGTGAAGTGGAAAATGTTTGTTGCAAACAGAGTCACAGAAATTCAAAGCTTAACTCCACCAAGTTCTTGGCATCACTGCCCTGGACATGAGAATCCAGCTGATTTAGTTTCTAGAGGTGTCTTAGGTGATCAGATTGTATCAAGTAAATTGTGGATGTGTGGACCATCTTGGCTAGCTGAACCTCTTAGTATCAGTATAAAGGAAACAGAATCAATTTGTACAAATGAGGAGTACAAGACTACTGAGGCTCTAGCATGTGTAACTGTTCACCCTACTCCACCTGTGTTTGAGTTTGAGAGGTGGGGTGACTTTAGTAAAGCTCAGCGTGTTGTTGCTTGGGTGTTGAGGTATACACATAATTGTATAACACCTGATAGTAAGATTTCTGGTCCACTTTCAGCCAAGGAGTTGGATGATGCTAAGGTTAAGATGTTTTATCATGTACAGAGAGATATGTTTCCTCATGAGATTGCGGCTCTGCTAAGTGACAAGCCTCTTCCTAAGGGGTCAAAGTTGATTAATCTAGATCCCTTTCTAGATGATAAAGGTTTATTGAGAATCAGAGGTAGACTGGAAAATGCTGAATTGAGCTTTGACTGTAAACATCCAATAATAATTCCAAAATGTCACCTAGCAAAGCTACTGGTCAAGTTTCACCATCTTTTTCTCAAACATGCAGGTGTTTCTACCATTGTATCTACCTTGAGAGAAAGTTTCTGGATTATAGGAATTAGAAGAATTGCTACCTTCAGTGATGTACTCAGATAATGCCAAAACTTTTGTTGCTTGCAGTGGGCAAATACAGAAGGTTTATGGTCACACATCTCCACACTGGAAGTTTATAGTCCCCCGTTCTCCATGGTGGGGAGGATGGTGGGAACGTCTGATAAGAACTGTGAAGTCTGCCATGAGGAAAACTTTAAGTGTTAAGTATATATCCAGAAGTGAACTAGAGACTGTACTACATGAAACAGAAGCATGTGTAAACTCAAGACCTCTCACTTGTGTTGGGGATGAACCTAATAGTTCTTTGCCTTTATCTCCCTCACATTTCCTCATTGGCAGAAATGCTAGTACTCACTCTGAGTTGGACCCCAAACCTTCCTGTATTTCCCCTCAAGATCTGAGGAATAGAGAACATTTGAGAAACCAGACTTTAGACAAATTTTGGAAGAGGTGGAGCTCAGATTATATTTCCAATTTGCCCCCAGTTGTTAAGGGTTTCACTTCAAAATGCAGTATTAAAAAAGGTGACTTAGTCCTAGCGAAGGAGGACAACATTCCAAGGCTACAATGGCCCCTGGGTTTGGTTGTGGATATTTTCCCTGGTCAGGATGGTGTTCTCAGAAGTGTAAATGTGAAGACTTCCAGAGGAGTACTAAATAGGACAGTTCAGAAGCTACATAACTTGGAAGTATCTAGCCATGAGTATACTGATGCTAATGAGACTGTCCAAGATTTACCTGAAGTTGATGCAGCTGTCCAGGAGTCCTCAGATTCTAGTCCACTTCCTGAGACAGCTGCTGAAACTCGTACTCGCTCTGGTAGGTCTGTTAAAGTTCCTAGAAAACTTGACTTGTAACTTCAGTTGAAGTTCAAGTTGACGGACTAGTTTCTGAGGCTGTGAATTGTATTTCGTAAGTGATATGTATGAACAATTTAAGGTTGATGCTTTATACTCAGAAATACAGTTGTCATATGTAATAGGAGTGCTAGACTCCTATGGTGGGGAGAATGTTGAAGTTAGTGAAGAAGTTATTTAAGTTTCCCATGAAAGTACAGTTTCTTTAATTACTCCTCCACATATTTTTATAAATCCAGAAGTTTAAGCTGAAATTACTGAGTCCATTATTTTCCTTTATTATAATTAATTTCATTTAGTTTCTGTAAATCAAGTTTTGTATTCTTAGTTGAACTGAGATAGGTATATATTTGCCTTTCTCGAGTTTGTCTGTACAAGTTCCTGTCGTTGAAAATAAACACGATTCAGCAAGAAGAGCGAGACCAAGCCGCCACCAGCCCTTTCTCTACCCTCCGTTCACCTCCAGATCTTAGCCACGGTGTTGATAATTCCAACAAAGAGAAAGGGCATTGCAAGGAAGAAGGGTGGTAGGGTCTTTGAGACAAATCATGAATGGCAGAAGTGTGAGCATGGAGGTAAAGAGGGATTTGAGAAATACAATAATAGTACCAACCCTCACATATGCAAGTGAAACGTGGGCCTGGAATGAAAGTCAGAGGTCTAGAGTGCAGGCATTGGAAATGAGTTATTTGAGAAGTGCTTGTGGTGTGAGTAGAATGGATGGAATGAGTAATGAAAGTGTGTATGAGAGTTGTGGAATGTGTCACGGGGGTGAAGGGAAGAAGTGTGGAGTGGTGGAAGAAGTGAAGCGACAGACTTTAAAGTGGTTTGGCCACATGGAGCGAATGGAGGAAAGTAAGATGACCAGAAGGGTGTATGTGAGTGAGATAGAGGGAGGGAATGCTAGAGGACGACCTCCAGTGAAATGGAGGGATAGGGTGCAAGAGTACGTTAGGGAGAGGAGGGAAAGATCTTTGAGAAACTTTGAGCAGGCAAGGAGGGAGTGTCTGGATAGAGATAGCTGGAAACTCTGTAATGTGTGAAGACTCTCATACTGGAGTGTCCGGGGGTTGTGTAAGGTTGTGTGTGGCGTCACTGGCACACTACAACGCAGCAGTGACTGGCAACAAAACACCAGCAACCAAATATTACAAAAAATACCACACAAATGACAGGACTCCCATGAGCTGCACACTGTTCAATGACTGACAGACACCCACCTGTGTGCTGGATGATGGAGGCGTGGTTGGGGGAGTTGCTGCGCTCACCCTTGTCAAAGTTCTTCAGGTCCAAGTGGCCGTGATGGATCCACAGGTCTGGAGGCTGGACGTCAGGCTTGTTGCTCTCACTGCAAGGAAGTGATGCATCTTACTAGCTGCTAATTACTACTGAGTGCTGCTGCTGTACCTCGCAGGGCTGTCCAGAGGGAGATGGAAGGGCACATGCAATCTTCAAAACAGGATGGATGTTAAAGGCATGAGGTTTGAGTTCAACAAAGCATATTTGAATTCATTTAAAGAAATAGCTCCCAGCCAGCACACTGCAAGCCATCACAAGTTAGAAACACGTGTTAGCTGCTCCACCAAGAGACACAGATATCACAAACAGAGGTCACTTGTTACCCTGCAACTATGTATAGCACAAAATGAAAGTCCATCTTGAACATTTCCTGAGAACAAGTTTACCTTTCTTTTTCTTCCTCTAATCTTGGCAAACTTAAGTCTTTGTGGACTATGCCTTGCAGCCTTGTTCTCCATATTACAAAGTGAATAAAAAGTTCCTGCAGTCAGTGTAAAGGATTGCTGAAATGAGTCATGGGATGAAACACACCAACAAGAAACTGTCCTGCCACCTTACACAATGCTTGGCCTGGGCTCCGCCTTGACCATGGCAGTACAGTGTGGTGGCCAAGAAGGCCCCAGCTGGTCATGGCTCCTGCCACGCCAGCGATCACCAGCACAATCAGGCCTCTCGCTCCACACACCAGCCTGGGGCTCACCGATGCTCTTGTCAACAGCTGGAACACAGGAGCAGATGTATAATATTTTTAACATTGGCTTAATCAATCAGTCAATCAATGGGGGCCTCTGCCAGCCTGCCTCACCCAAACTATGACACCATTCTTGGGGGTTCCTCTGTGCAGGTCCCCATGCAGGCACCTTCCCCATACCATGTACCTCCCAGCAGGATCCATCAACCTGCTCTAACCCAACTTTCTGGGCACACTCTTTACTAAGGATTGTGTCTTACATAAACAACTTGGTAAGCAGAGTTTACCCACATGCCCACAGAGCCAGAGGTGACATTCACAGAGCATGCAGGTAATGGGCCTCAAGTCAGCCTCAGGGAGGGAGTGCTCCATGATGAGGGACAGAGTATGGTGGCACACAACATGTGCATAACTGGGAGAACAGTGACTGATGCACCACAACACACAGCATGCAGGTAATGGGCCTCAAGTCAGCCTCAGGGAGGGAGTGCTCCATGATGAGGGACAGTGTGGTGGGACACAACATGTGCATAACTGGGAGAACAGTGACTGATGCACCACAGCAATGACGGCTCCCTAAGACTAACACTTCCTTACCTGGAAGTCGTGAAGCTTTCCACGGAGGAGAATGGACCAAAACCTTTGACATTGTGAGAGTGCATCTTGTGCAAATACTTCCTTGAAGGCGTCAGTCCATGGACGGTGAGGGTGAGCCAGTCCCCCGTCACTTCCCCCGTCACCCAGTCACCGACAGTTTGGTCCGTGGTGAGGAATATCACGTAGCCTGGAACAAACAAAATTACTCTCTCAATAATCTTTTTTTAACCGTGTACCAGTGACAGGCAAAATTTGTGGCTTTACCGTGTAGCAGCGACGGGCCTAATTTTTGCTATGATACAAGCCCCCAAAATTGATGATGCATAAACTGATCACAAATGCATTGATATATATTATAAAATGGTTTGCCTGAGTGATGATTTTCTCTCTCTTTTTTTTACGTCGCGGCCTAATGCGCCGGTAGGCTTCTTCCCGGTGGGTCCTGATGGTCGGCCCAAGGCAGTGCTTGGAGTGGCCTTTCAGAAACATGATCCCTGCAGCTACTGGGTTAAGTGCTGCCCATAGCTCCAGTAGGCTCTTTGGAGGGGCCTCTTGGATGACCCCAGCCCGGTAGTGGCTCAGGCAAATTGTATTTATAGTGGCTGACAGGATGTATGGTTCTTGCTTCCTGCCTGGCCCACCACCATGACCTAAGTCACTGTTTATTTACTATATATCCAGGTCTTTTCCACGTCAGTGAAGGTGTGTTCCCTTAACTATGTAGTCTAGTACATCACTGTGGTTTGGCACACTGACTCTTTTTTATTTTTATAATTTGAAGATGCCATCCTGGTAACCCATCAGCTCACCTGTGATCCTCCCATTGTTCCGCTGCAGCGGCTGCCGGGTGAAGGTGGTGGTGGACGGCTGCCGGGTGAAGGTGGTGGTGGACGGCTGCCGGGTGAAGGTGGTGGTGGACGGCTGCCGGGTGAAGGTGGTGGTGGACGGCTGCCGGGTGAAGGTGGTGGTGGACGGCTGCCGGGTGAAGGTGGTGGTGGACGGCTGCCGGGTGAAGGTGGTGGTGGACGGCTGCCGGGTGAAGGTGGTGGTGGACGGCTGCCGAGTGAAGGTGGTGGTGGACGGCTGCCGGGTGAAGGTGGTGGTGGACGGCTGCCGGGTGAAGGTGGTGGTGGACGGCTGCCTGGTGAAGGTGGTGGTGGACGGCTGCCGGGTGAAGGTGGTGGTGGAGGGCTGCTGGGTGAAGGTGGTGGTGGACGGCTGCCGGGTGAAGGTGGTGGTGGACGGCTGCCGGGTGAAGGTGGTGGTGGATGGCTGCCGGGTGAAGGTGGTGGTGGACGGCTGCTGGGTGAAGGTGCTGGTGGATGGCTGCCGGGTGAAGGTGGTGGTGGACGGCTGTCGGGTGAAGTTGGTGGTGGACGGCTGCCGGGTGAAGGTGGTGGTGGACGGCTGTCGGGTGAAGGTGGTGGTGGACGGCTGCCGGGTGAAGGTGGTGGTGGACGGCTGCCGGGTGAAGGTGCTGGTGGACGGCTGCCGGGTGAAGGTGGTGGTGGACGGCTGCCGGGTGAAGGTGCTGGTGGATGGCTGCCGGGTGAAGGTGGTGGTGGACGGCTGCTGGGTGAAAGTGGTGGTGGACGGCTGCCGGGTGAAGGTGGTGGTGGACGGCTGCCGGGTGAAAGTGGTGGTGGACGGCTGCCGGGTGAAAGTGGTGGTGGACGGCTGCCGGGTGAAGGTGGTGGTGGACGGCTGCCGGGTGAAGGTGCTGGTGGATGGCTGCCGGGTGAAGGTGGTGGTGGACGGCTGCCGGGTGAAGGTGGTGGTGGACGGCTGCCGGGTGAAGGTGGTGGTGGACGGCTGCTGGGTGAAAGTGGTGGTGGACGGCTGCCGGGTGAAGGTGCTGGTGGATGGCTGCCGGGTGAAGGTGGTGGTGGACGGCTGCCGGGTGAAGGTGGTGGTGGACGGCTGCCGGGTGAAGGTGCTGGTGGATGGCTGCCAGGTGAAGGTGGTGGTGGACGGCTGCTGGGTGAAAGTGGTGGTGGACGGCTGCCGGGTGAAGGTGCTGGTGGATGGCTGCCGGGTGAAGGTGGTGGTGGACGGCTGCCGGGTGAAGGTGGTGGTGGATGGCTGCCGGGTGAAGGTGGTGGTGGACGGCTGCCGGGTGAAGGTGGTGGTGGACGGCTGCCGGGTGAAGGTGGTGGTGGACGGCTGCTGGGTGAAAGTGGTGGTGGATGGCTGCCGGGTGAAGGTGGTGGTGGACGGCTGCCGGGTGAAGGTGGTGGTGGACGGCTGCCGGGTGAAGGTGGTGGTGGATGGCTGCCGGGTGAAGGTGGTGGTGGATGGCTGCCGGGTGAAGGTGGTGGTGGACGGCTGCCGGGTGAAGGTGGTGGTGGACGGCTGCCGGGTGAAGGTGCTGGTGGATGGCTGCCGGGTGAAGGTGGTGGTGGACGGCTGCCGGGTGAAGGTGCTGGTGGATGGCTCGCCAGGGAGGGCCAGGACGGCCGGGCCACCAGCAGGGTGTTGGAGGCCACCAGGCTATAGGGGGACTCACACCAAACCTGATGGGGACAAGTGTGTGGGAAAAAGTGTGATTTTGGCACACCAAAACTTCAAAGTTCCCCTATCATGCATTTTATATATATATATATATATATATATATATATATATATATATATATATATATATATATATATATATATATATATATATATATATATATATATATATATATATATATATATATATATATATATATATATATATATATATATATATATATATATATATATATATATATATATATATATATATATATATATATATATATATATATATATATATATATAAATATATATATATATATATATATATATATATATATATATATATATATATATATATATATATATATATATATATATATATATATATATATATATATATATATATATATAATTTATATATATCCTGGTGAGTGATTCATAAGTTTCCATAGGTTACTTTAAGTTTAAGTTTAGGCCTGTAAGTCTGAGCACAGTCAAGGATCCAGATACATACTTGTTCAGTACTTGTTTGTAGTTGGTACAGGAGCAGGTTTAGGACAGATAGAGTTGCCTGAAGTTGTCATTTTCATGACAGAATATTATATTATTACCATACAGAAGAATATCTACTTCTATTCTGTTACAGTTTGGTTGCAAACCTTGGTTGCTATTATGATACATTGCCAGCCAAGTTAGTAAAGACTAGAGGAGGCTGATTTTTTACCTAGTAAAAAACATGTCAAGTTGGCAACATTAGCGCAGGAGGATATAATAACGTAGGAATCTTTTTTTTTATACTTTGAAGAGAATAAATGAATCATTGCACATGAATAGGTTGTTTTACTTTATCATCTTTGGAGCACATCATTTTACCTATGGAATACTTTTACTCAGAAAAAATACAAATAAAATCAATGATTTAATCATCTGATTAAATCAATTTGATTAAATCATTGCCAACCCTGCTGTGCTGTTTCTAATACCATTATGTAAGGTTCATTTTTAAGTATTTGCAAAAGGTCAATGAAAAAATCAATATCTCAAACACTAATAATAGCTCACCCTATGAGTCATAATTTCTCTGTGCCTCATCACAGCAAGGATTCAGCTGTGCAGGATTTCCTTGAGAAGTGTTGCAGGTGCAGGACTGAGTGAATATTTACTGAAAGAAGAACGAAGGCTTCCAGCACTGTGGTCTCACCCTGATGGTCTTCACGGCAAACTCACACACTGTTGATGGCTTGAGGCTGTCAATGAGGCAGGTCACATCCGTGGCGTTGACGTAGCGGCTGGAGGATGAGGACGAGAAGGTGGTGCAGCTGTTGTACTGCAGGAGTCAAAGATCAGTATTAACAGGGAGTCAGGTACAAGGACGGAGGGAAAACATAAGAAAGGTCACTGGATGAAGGACTGGCTTGTGAAATGAGACATGAATGACAGAAGGATAGGAAGGGTGTGAAGGAGTGCTTGCAGGAAAAAGAGGATGTGTAATTGAAGGATAAGGATGTATGAGGGAGGATATGAGGTGTATAAGGGACTGTTTGCAGGAAAAAGAGGATGCATGAGTTATGGATAAGGATGTGAGGTGAACGTGAGGTGAATAAGGGAGTTTGCTGGGACGAGAGTATGAGTAAGTAATGGATAAGGATATAGAGAGGAAGATATGAGGTGAATGAGGGGCTGTTTGTAGGAGGGAGAAGGATGCAAGTTACGAATAAGGATGTGGAGAGGTGGATATGAGGCGAATAAGGGAGTGTGTGCAGGGAAACAAGAATGTGTAAGTGGTGAATAAGTTCCTTGACAAATGACTAACTTTTCCGGTGCTGTGTTGATGCAAGTGGCAAGTCGTGACACAGTGCACAAAGAACATGAGATAAAACATATATTTTCCAGCTGATGACTGCCCTCCCTGAAGCAGCCCAGCAACACTACCCAAAACTGACCTCTTTTGACCTCCCATTCTTCATGCTTGTGTTTGGAACGGCATCTAGTGGCCTTTTAATTGTTGTTTAATTTGTTTACCTTGAGTTGCCTCCCTTGAAAAAAAAAAAATAATAATAATAAAAAAATAAATAAATAAATAAATCACCTGGTTCTGGCTCAGCATGGTGTCCGCCCACTGCAGCACCACGGTGAAGGGCGTCAGCACCACGGCCTTCACCCACACCGCCGGGTCCAGCGTGGGTGCCACCACCTCCTCCTCCTCTGGCTGGGTGCGGACTTGCTGGTACACCGGTTGCCCGTCACCCACGTTGTTGAAGGCTCGCAGGCTTATCACAAACTCCATGTTGGGTTCTGAGGAGATGGAGAACTTGTTATGGACCTAATCGTAACAATACAACAATTTTTTCACGGCCCTTAACCCGTCCACTGCGATTGGCACGGATTTTGCCTTCACTGGTAGCCTGGTAACATAGTCCCAGGTCTTTCTCCCTCTGTCTGTGGTGGATAGTGGAGTGTTTCCCATGTGGTATTGGTGTGCTGGATATCCCCTCCCAAGGTGCAGGACTACACTTTTCTTCACTGAACTGTAGCCACGGACACTTTTTGTTCCATTCCTGTAGCTTGGCGAGGTCTGCTGCTAGGAAATCCGCAGTCAAGGGGTTAAACTGGGCAGAACAGATAACAAATGAGATAGACTAACAGACAACAGGTAGAAAGACAGATAACAGGCCACGGATAACCAATGAATAACCTGACTAACATTATGACCACCCAGGAAATATCTGAGAGTTCAGGGCAGACAGAGGAATGAGCCTGAACGATGATGAGTCTGAAAATGGCAACTCAGAATACCACCTCCTTTCCCTCAATAATTGCTCTCATGGTCCAGGGTCTTCACAATATGGAGAGCTAACTTTATGATGGTGTGTAAATACTTTTCTGTGTGTGTGTGTGTGTGTGTGTGTGTGAAATGTTAACAGACTCAATAAATGTTTAACTATGATCTACTTAGCAAGATCTCTACCTTCACTTTACTTTGCTTAAATGAAAACTTGTTATGGACTCCATCATCATTTTTTTTTGGGGGGGGGGAATGTAATGTTAACTCCAGACTCAATAAATGGTTAACTATGATATCATTTAACCCATTGACTGTGGATTTCCTACCAGAAGACCTCACCAAGCTATAGAAATGGATCAAAATGTTTCTACTAAAATTCAGTGAAGAAAAATGTAAAGTCCTGCACCTTGGGAGGGGATATCCAGCACACCAATACCACATGGGAAACACTCCACTGTCCACCAGAGAGGCAGAGAAAGGTTACCAGACTAACAGTGAGGGCAAATCCATGCCAATCGCATTTGACGGGCTAACAAAATCTTTACCTTCTCTTGGCTCAACACAAATGTAGAAGTGGCTAATTCAAAATCCCTGTCTTGTGGAGAATCACACTGCAGGTCTGCATACTACTTGGCCAGAAAATGGAGAATTAGCCACAAATGATCATCTTACACACCCAGCTTATCAATGATGTAACCGTGCTGCTTGCTGTCCACGATCTTGGAGTAGATGTCCGCCACGCCTTGGTCCCAGGCAATGGTGTAGCCGCACAGCATCACATTGTGCTGTGCGGGGGGCTGCCAGCACACCCTGATGTGGTCATTCAGTGCCATGGCTGTAATGGACCACAAGACACTGCAGATAACACAGTGACTCCACCATCATGATCACTATGTAGGTTTTATCATGGCTTCCAAACATGAATATTTTGTACCATGAAAACAAAATTATACAAATGTATTGTACCTGTAAGTTATCCTAAATTCTATACACAACACATATATATATTAGGTTTATACTGTTTGTTGGGAATTAAGAATGTAAGTGATGGATAAGGAGGTAGGAGGTAGGAGGGACAATTTGAAGGGGACAGAGGATGTTAATCACAACACTGAGGGAAACACTCACCCTTCAGACCAACTGGCTTGTCTGGGAGGTCATTGGTGAGGTCCCCGCCAGGGTGGACTAAGTGTATGGGCAGTGCCGTTGACCGTGAGTGCTGCAAGATGGAAATGGAAAATGAAAATGAGGAGCTGTTAGCATATTCTCAACATGGAAAAATTCCACTTGCATTAAAATTTACTCTGTTGAAATGAAATGGGAAAAGTATATTTGTCCCCTTGAATGTGCATTTCCTAGCAGAAGACCTCATCAAGCTACAGGAGTGGAACAAAAAGTGGCTGCTACAATTCAATGAAGAAAATGTAGTCCTGCACCTTGGGAGAGGATATCCAGCACACCAATACCACATGGGAAACACTCCACTATCCACCACAGAGACAGAGAAAGACATGAAACTATATATATGATACTAGGCTAACAGTGAAATCCAAACCAGTGCCAACCGCAGCGGACGGGTTAACCCAAACTACCTGCCCCGTCCACGGACCCCCATAGGGCACGGAGGGTAGACGACCGGGGCTTACATGTCAACGCCTACACGCCCCGCCACGGCACCGCTACAAGGCCGGGAGCACGAGGATAACAAGGGGGGGCACGTGGATAGCAGGGATAACAAGGGTTAGCACCCCTTCCTCTCTCCCCGCGCGAGGTAAACAAACACTGAACAGCTGATGGCTGGGATTATTGTACAACGTTGCCAGATTGTCGTACTCAGTTTCTCATGTTTCCCAATTTCCATCCCCAAAACTGTTTCCTGGGTCACAATAACGATATTTATTTGTAGTTATTGTTGAAATGGTTTATCATTCATGTTTCCTGGTGATATTTATGCGGGAGAAGCTGGTAAAAGTAATGCTCCGAGTACGACAATCTGGAAACGATGCTGGGATAACTTGCCTTCATCATCTCGCCCTCGTGCATGTACCGGTTTTCGACGCTTAGCCACTGCCAAAACACATCAGGAATCAACGGTTTTAGTGATAACTATATCTGAGTCTCGTTATTGGGCGCCAGAGACAGGTTTTGGGTGGGAGATCGGCAAATATAACAGGCTGACTGTAACGAGCTGGCAACTTCACGCCCGTGTGACTCGCCAGCGATACGAAATTGTCGTACTTGGAACATTGTACTTCCCTTATATTATAGTTGTGTATCTATGATGTGTAAATTTATCTCTTATTCATTTGTATTCGTCTAGTTGCTAAACTCGTGTGCTCCAGTTAAACTGTTAATTGACTCTCCTTGCTGACATCATCCCGGTAAATATAAGTGCTGCCTTCCACTGACACTATTTTTCAAGCACCTTCCTCACCACAAAACTGTTCTTGTTTCCTCTAATGACTGACTCACTGACTGACTGATTAACTGACTGACTGACTGGTTGACTAATTGACTGACTGACTGCCTGACCGCATGATATACTGACTGACTATATAGCTGGTTAACTGACTGACTGAATGAATGATGGATTGACTGTCTGACAGACTGACCGATTGCCTGGCAGACAAACTGGTTGACTGACTGACTGACTGAATGATGGATTGACTGTCTGACAGACTGACCGATTGCCTGACAGACAAACTGGTTGACTGACTGACTGACTGAATGATGGATTGACTGTCTGACAGACTGACCGATTGCCTGACAGACAAACTGGTTGACTGACTGACTGACTGAATGATGGATTGACTGTCTGACAGACTGACCGATTGCCTGGCAGACAAACTGGTTGACTGACTGACTGACTGAATGATGGATTGACTGTCTGACGGACTGACCGATTGCCTGGCAGACAAACTGGTTGACTGACTGACTGAATGAATGAATGAGATTGATCGACTGATAGAAGGTTTACGAGTGGTGGAGCGCCGAGGTGAGTTTCGACAGGGGATGCTTGCAGCCTGTGTCGATCTCAGGAAGGCGTTTGATTCAGTGCATCGATCGTGAGGCACTCTGGGATCTTCTGCGACTCCGTGGGATTCCTGCGAGGACTATTGGTTTGCTGACTGGCCTGTATTCTGGGACAGAGAGTG
>NW_026111998.1:455000-527500 GCF_024679095.1 Eriocheir sinensis
CAAATTTCCCTCTGATTTGAAAACTGCAAATATCACGCCAGTGCACAAATCTGGCCCCAGTAGTGTGCCCAACAATTGCCGCCCCATTTCCACCCTCTCTCCCTTCTCTAAAATAGTTGAATTATTAATGAAAAATAAATTAGTTGCATATCTTGATAGCAAGAAAATCTTGGGCAGATGCCAGTATGGCACTTATGGCGCCCTCAGTATGTTTTCTTCTCTTCTGTATTCTTCCCTTAACATTAGACAATCAGTCTTATCCATCTTTGTTGACTTCTCAAAGGCTTTTGATACCGTTAACCACATGATTCTACTCGACAAATTATATTTCTATGGTATACGAGGACCTCTGCACTCCTGGTTTCAAGACTACCTAACAAACAGATCCCGGTGCACAATATATGATGGCCATAAGTCTTCCACTCGAAATATTTCTACTGGTGTCCCACCAGGGAGTGTTTTAGGCCTATTTTGTTCCTTATATATATTAACGACATCACTAATATCTTCACCTCTGCCAACACCATCCTCTTTGCAGATGACATGACTCTGAATTTCACTGACTCTAATATTGAAACATTATTCCCAGAAGCTAACCAAGACCTCAACAAATTATATAATTGGTGTTTAAGCAACCGACTCACAATTAATATTAATAAAACCTTTTATATGTTCTTTTCTTACAAAGTAAATGTTTACTTGCCAGACCTTAAAATCAATAATAACCTTATTAGTAGATCAACTAGTTTTAAGTTTTTGGGAGTTATGTTTAATGAAAACCTTAACTTCAAATCCCATTTAAATAATGTTTCGAATAAACTTTCAAGAAGCACTGCTATGCTATATCGCCTAAGAGATTTTATGCCTTGCAAAGTACTAAAAACCTTGTATTATGCACATATATACCCTCACCTTCTGTACTGCAATCCTATCTGGAGCACCACTTATGTCACCCATTTAACTAGCCTGAACTTACTGCATAAAAAGATAATTCGAATTATCACAAACAGTTCTTACCTTGAACACACCACCCTCTCTTTAAAAACACAAAAATCCTTAAACTACAAGATATCACTAAACTTTCTGTTGCTACCTGTATGTACAAACATCAGATCACTCCCTACTCATCTATATCCCACTAGACACAGAGAGCATATCTGCCTTCCATCACATCGCCTTACTCTCTTTCGGCACTCCACTATGTACCGGGGACCTTTGATCTGGAACTCCCTTCCCCAGGATATAAAAAAATGCTCCATCTCAACCTAAACAAACTACAGCGTCATCTGCTTGATTCTTGTTGATTGTTATCCAGTAAATTCCAATTTCTCTTCAGTCATATATAACGTCATCTCCCTCACGCTTGTTCCGTAATGAATTACCCATGTATTTTGTCCTTCCCTCTACTACTATTATTATTATTATTATTATTATTATTATTATTATTATTATTATTATTATTATTATTGTTGTTGTTGTTGTTGTTGTTGTTGTTGTTGTTGTTGTTGTTGTTGTTATTAATATTTTTATTATTATTATTATTATTATTATTATTATTATTATTATTATTATTATTATTATTATTATTATTATTATTATTGTTGTTGTTGTTGTTGTTGTTGTTGATGTTGATGCTGATGTTGATGTTGTTGTTGTTGTTATTATCATTATCATTATCATTATCATTGTTATTGTTATTGTTGTCATTATCGTTATCGTTATCGTTATTATTATTATTATTATTATTATTATTATTATTATTATTATTATTATTATTATTATTATTATCATTCTTATTATCATTATCGTTATCGTTATCGTTATCGTTATTATTATTATTATTATTATTATTATTATTATTATTATTATTATTATTATTATTATTATTATTATTATTACATAAGACAAGAAATCGCTATCATCTACTTCTCAACCCAGAATATCAATGCACACTACACGGTTCTTTTAAGCAGGCCAGAAATCCACAGCGAGCCATCTCCTACTCAAACCTCGACGCTACAGAAGCCAAATCACGAGCAAGAGAAAAACCCAATAACCCACAACGCAACATCTTCAAAGGTGTATGTGTGTGGAAGTGAGAATGGATTGTTGGGTGATTAAAACGAGAGTGAGAGTGAGAGAGAGAGAGAGAGGGAGAGGGAGAGAGAGAGAGAGGGAGAGAGAATTGCTCGTTTGTGTAATTAATAGCCTCTTCTCATTTAAGTGATGTGAGATTCGGACTCGGGCTGAGGAGGTGGTTCAGATGATGTGAGGCATGCGCGCTGTGTTAGCAACGGAAAGGCCTGAGGAATGAAGCGAGGTGAAGAAGCTGTTCCCGATTATGAGAGGGGCAGTTGGCCGCCAGCAAGCACACCAGAAGGAGGCCCTGCAAAGAAGGCCTTCATACCGCCCGGGGCGAGGTTCTGTGCGAGGCACCGTCGGCTGTGTGCCGGAGTCCGGAGTGCCCGCTGTTGGGAAGGCCTACGACGGCGGCGGCGAATCAGGGGAAGCGGACGACTGGCTACTGACGACTGGCGCAGCCCTTGTTACTTATTGCTGTTACTCAATTTAATTGCACTGCAAATAAACTGCACTGCAGAGAAAAGTGTTTGTTGTGCTCCTACTGGCCTCTACAAGCTATCTAGGCATTATGTCTGAGCACTCCCTCGACCTGAAATTGATACCACAGTATGACGGCAGTGGCACTGCGTCTGTGGTGGAATGGATAGAAAAACTAGAACTCGTCTGCAAGTTACGGAAAATTGATGATGTGGCCAGTGTGATCCCTCTCCGCCTTTCTGGGGGTGCATTTGCTGTTTATCTTCAATTAGGAGAAGAGGAAAAGAAGAGAAGATAAAGGAAGCACTTCTGGCCGCATTTGCCGCGGACCCCTATGCAGCCTATGAACAGTTCGTCAGCCGAAAATTGACACCAGGTGAAAGTCCTGACGTCTTTCTAGCTGAGCTGCGGCGCCTGTCTTCTCTGTTTGGCGGGATGTCTGAGAAGGGCCTGGCTTGTGCATTTGTTTCTGGCCTTCCAGAGAGTGTTCGGCAGTTACTTAGAGCTGGATCACGAATGGAGGCACTGGACATTGGACAGCTCCTAACTCGAGCGAGGGCTGTCATACGAGATGATGGGACTTCTGGTATTCAGGAAGCATGTCTTGCCGCCCAAGGAGACGGTAAACAGATCAGCGCCTCCAATCAACGATGTTACATCTGCGACGGCGTGAACCACTTTGCCAGGAACTGCTTGGCTCGTCGTGGGGAAGCAGGCACCAACAGAGGACTTTCTCAGAGACGCCGTGTGCGGTGCTATCGTTGTGGTGTTCGGGGCCATGTTTCATCAGCGTGCTCGGGAAACGCGAGTGGAGGGGAGGCGTCAGCGCCAGTCTCTCCTCAGAAAGATTAGTGAAAGAGGCGCTACCAACTACAGTAGTGACATTGAACGGGGACAAGCACAGCGTATTGGTTGATACTGGCTGCTCTCGATGCGTGGCTCATGTCTCCTGCTGTAAGAATTGGAAGAAAGAGGCAGTGTCCATCCTGAATATTAGTGGGAAGGAGCAGCAGTGTGAGGGCACAGGTGTTGTAAGAATCCAATTGGATAACGGTGCTGTTGCCGAGGTTGAAGTGATTGTTGTTAGTGTCAAACCACTAGGATTCACGTTTATACTAGGAATGAACGGCATTACTGCACTCGGTGGTGTTTTCATCAATGGACGTGAAGTGCGGTTTGGGACAGCAAATACAAATGTGTGTGCCGCAGCGGTTGGTAAAGTTATAGAGGAAGGGGAGGCAGAACAACCATTAAGACGTTCGACCAGGATAGCAAGACGGCGACAGTGTTTAGTATGTGATTGATATATCAGGGGGGAGTGTATGTGTGTGGAAGTGAGAATGGATTGTTGGGTGATTAAAACGAGAGTGAGAGTGAGAGAGAGGGAGAGGGAGAGAGAGAGAGAGGGAGAGAGAATTGCTCGTTTGTGTAATTAATAGCCTCTTCTCATTTAAGTGATGTGAGATTCGGACTCGGGCTGAGGAGGTGGTTCAGATGATGTGAGGCATGCGCGCTGTGTTAGCAACGGAAAGGCCTGAGGAATGAAGCGAGGTGAAGAAGCTGTTCCCGATTATGAGAGGGGCAGTTGGCCGCCAGCAAGCACACCAGAAGGAGGCCCCGCAAAGAAGGCCTTCATACCGCCCGGGGCGAGGTTCTGTGCGAGGCACCGTCGGCTGTGTGCCGGAGTCCGGAGTGCCCGCTGTTGGGAAGGCCTACGACGGCGGCGGCGAATCAGGGGAAGCGGACCACTGGCTACTGACGACTGGCGCAGCCCTTGTTACTTATTGCTGTTACTCAATTTAATTGCACTGCAAATAAACTGCACTGCAGAGAAAAGTGTTTGTTGTGCTCCTACTGGCCTCTACAAAAGGCAAACCAGAAATCACCACCGAACCATCACCCAATCACACCTCGACGCTACGGAACCTAAATCACGAGCAAAAGAGAGATAGACAAAGACTCACAAACCCACGACGCTAAATCTTCAAAGGTAAACCATAAATCACCACCAAGCCATCACCCAATCAAACCTCGACGCTACAGAACCCAAGAGAGAGAGATACACACAAAACCCACGACCTAAATCTCGAAACCAAACAAATACAATCTTAAGGGAACTAACGCCCGGTAATTTAGCCACCAACACGCTCGCTAAACGTCACCATAGACGAAATTACTCGAGAAAACATCGTCCAATTGAACCCTAATAGCGGACGATATTGACGAGGCGAGCAAATATAAAATCAATGGAACAGTTGCGCGAGCCCTGATGAGACATCTTGATGCCTCGACGTAAATCTGGCACGGGTGTTTCTTGCTGAAGGTTGGAGTCGAGTAGAGGAGCGGAGGAGGAGGAGGCGGAGGAGGGGTAGAGATGGAGGGAGAGAAGGGGGTGATACGGGACAAGGAGAGGAAGTAACAAGTAGGACAAGAAGGAAGAAGGGAGAGGGGAAAAGGGGAAAAGAAAGGCAGGGAAGCGAAAGGAGATGAGAACGGAACAAAGAAATAGGAAGATGAAGGTAGGGAGCAACAAATGGGAGGAGAGAAGAATGGAGAAAGGAAAGGGAGGGAAGAACGGAACAAGGGAAGAGGAGATAAGGTAGGAAGCAACGAGCAGAAGGAATAAGGGGAAGAATGAAGGAAAGAACAGGAACAAGGGAAGAGGAGATAAGGTAGGAAGCAACGAGCAGAAGGAATAAGGGGAAGAATGAAGGAAAGAACAGGAACAAGGGAAGAGGAGATAAGGTAGGAAGCAACGAGCAGAAGGAAGAAAGGGAAGAAAGAAGGAAAGAACAGGAACAAGGGAAGAGGAGATAAGGTAGGAAGCAACGAGCAGAAGGAAGAAAGGGAAGAATGAAGGAAAGAACAGGAGCAAGGGAAGAGGAGATGAAGGCAGAGTGAATGACAACCATAAGAAAGGAGAATGGGGAGAGGAAAGGACGGGGAGAAAAAGAGAATGGAAAGGGAGGATGAAAATGGAGAGTGAAGAAGGAAAAAAGAGAGGAAGAAAATAAAGGGAAGGAAAAAAGGAGTCAAAGAAATACTAGGGAGGAGGAAGAACAGGAACAAGAAAAAGTCAAACAAAAACAAACAAAAATAAAAAGAAGATTGAACAGCGAACAGGTGGAGGACAAAGACATGAGGGAGGAGGAGGAGGAGGAGGAGGAGGAGCAGGACGTTGTGATACTCTTTCATGACGCACGAGAAGCCGATTTTCAGCCTAATGAGTCGTGATGGTAATTGATGGGCGGCTTCGCATCAGGACGCGGCCGCAATTAAACAGTTTGGGGTCAGGGGCGGAGGCGGCGGCGTGCTGGGCCAGAGACGACGACCCGATGCAGGCTGTTGCGCTATTTATCTCGCTCTTGTTGTTGTTATTCTTGCTCTTGCTCTTCTTGTTTTTGTTGTTCTTGTTCTTGTTCCTCTTTTTGTTGTTAGGCCAGACACGATAACTCCTGCATTATATTCCTCTTCTTTTTGTTGTTGTTCTTGTTCCTCCGGTTCTTGTTCTTCTACTTGTGATTCTTTCTTTCTGTTCTTCTTTTTCTTGTTGTTTTTTTTCCTCTTGCTGCTCTTGTTCTACTTTACATCGCTTTTCCTTTTTATACTTCACTTCCTTATGTTTTGTTCTGCATTCTTTCTCTCTTTCCAGTATCTTCTTCCTCGTCCTCCTTTTCCTCCTCCTCCATCTCCTCCTCTTCTTGCTTCTATTAATCTCTTCTTTCCCTTCATTTAATTCTTCAACGTCATTACTCTCTCGTCTCTTCCTCTCCTCTTGCTCCTGTTAATTTCTGCTCCTCCTTCATTCTATTCTTCAACATCCTTGCTCTCGTCTCTTCCTTCTGCTCTTGCTCCTTTTAATTTCATCTCTGGGGCCTGATGGTCGGCCCAAGGCTTCTTCCCGATGGGTCCTGATGGTCGGCCCAGCCTGTTCTGGCGCAGGCGAGTGTTTATAGTGGCGCCATCTTGCATTGGCCCATGCTGTCCTCCCAGAGCTCATCTTTAATTCTAGAATCTAGGTTTGTGTGTTTGGATAGCATCTCTTTTTTTCCACTTGGCGGCGGCTGAAAATCCCAGCTTGGTGGCACGCGCGGATTGAACTTTTTGTCGTGTCCTGAACGCGGTGGTGTTACTCTGTCGATTCAGCCACCGCCTCCTATTAATTTCATCTCTCACTCCTTCAATCTATTCGCCCCCTTCCTCCTTCCCTTCCTTCCCCGCGACGAGTAAGGGTCTGGAGGCAGCGGGCGAGTGAGGAAATAAAATAGCGAGAGTTTAAAGACTATCATATTTCCGTCCCACGTTCAGGGCAGAGTCGCTTTCCTTCCTTCCTTCCTTCTATGAGTGAGTGAGTGAGTGAGTGAGTGAGTGGCTGACTGACTGATTAACTGGCTGAATGGCTGACTGATTGACTAACTGACTGGCGGTCTCTCTCTCTCTCTTTCTGTTCGAAATATATGAACTAAGGATATCGAGAGAGAGAGAGAGAGAGAGAGAGAGAGAGAGAGAGAGAGAGAGAGAGAGAGAGAGAGAGAGAGAGAGAGAGAGAGAGAGAGAGAGAGAGAGAGAGAGAGAGCATACAATAGGGAGGAGGGAGGAGGGTAGTGAAGGAAGGAACGCGGTTGGGGTCTAAAGTACATTTTAACCCACGAAAATATAATGATCGCAAGTCTTGATCTTCTATTAGTGTGAGCGTTCGTTGATACGGGAGGGCGAGGAAGGACGCGATCACAAGAAGAATTTATATAGAGATGGAAACTTTTAGAAATCACGTCATTTTTCTGCTTTCATAGGTCGAGGAAGAGTGAGAATTGGAAGCGATTTTTAAGAGGGACGAAAATAACTATGATTAATCCCCTTTGCTCTTCTTTTCATATAATCTCCTTCCTTCCTTCCTTCTGTGGAACATCATCTCTCCTCCTCTAAACCTCACCTTCTCTTCCTTACCGAAACACAGGTTTCTGAGGCTACTGACAGCAATCTCTACTCTGCTCCCTCCTACTATCTCTATCCTAAATTTCAATCCAAAGCTGGTTGTTGCGCCTACGTGCGCAGCGACATCCCTTGCTCGTGCCCACGACCTTGACTCTTCTGAATTTTCCACCATCTGGTTAAGACTTCACTGTCATTCTATTACTAAATACATCTGTGCTGTTTATCTCTCACCTAACTCTACCAACTATGTAAAATTCTTTGACTATTTGAATTCTAAAGTGGAGCACATCTTGACCCACTCTCCCTTCGCTGAAATCTCCATCCTAGGAGATTTCAATGTTCACCACCAGCTTTGGCTTTCATCCTCTTTCACTGACCATCCTGGTGAACAAGCCTACAACTTTGCTATCCTCAACGACCTAGAGCAGTTGGTCCAGCACCCTACACGTCTACCGTCTTGGAGATCGGCCCAACATTCTAGACCTCTTCCTTACCTCAAACCCTTCTGCTTATTCTGTCAAACTGTTCTCTCCGTTGGGCTCCTCCGATCACAATCTTATTTCTGCATCCTGTCCTATCGCTCCTGTACACCCTCTGGACCCACCGAAGAGGCGATGCTTCTGGCATTTGCTTCAGCTCGGTGGGACGACCTGAGGATGTACTTTTCTGATTTCCCGTGGAATGATTATTGCTTCCAGGATAGAGACCCCTCTGTGTGTGCTCAGCGCATCACAGAGGTGATTATCTCTGGAATGGAGGCATACATTCCTCGTTCTTTACTCCTCACGCAAGAAAGCCTTGGTTTAATCACGCTTGTTCTCGTGCTGTCAATGATAGAGAGATAGCTCACAAAAGGTACCAGAGCCTTCAAACTAATGCTAATTATGAACTTTACATTTCTGCCCGAAATCGTGCCAAATCTATTCTCCGACTAACCAAAAATTCTTTCATTAATAGAAAATGTCAAAACCTTGCTTTCTCTAACTCTTCCCGTGACTTCTGGCATCTAGCCAAAAACATCTCCTCCAACTTCACTTCTTCATCTTTCCCTCCACTCTCAGTCCTGACGGCAACACTGCCTGCCGTCTCATCTATCTAAGGCTGAACTCTTCTCTCAAACTTTTTCTAAAAACTCCACTCTGGACGATTCTGGGCATATTCCTCCTACTCATCCCCCCTCTGACTCCTTTATGCCTGTTATAAAGATTCTTCAAAATGATGTTTTCTATGCCCTCTCTGGCCTCAATCCTCAGAAGGCTTATGGACCTGATGGAGTGCCTCCTATTGTCCTTATAAAAACTGTGCCTCCGTGCTGTCACCCTGCCTGGTCAAACTCTTTCGCCTCTGCCTGTCAACATCTACCTTTCCTTCTTGCTGGAAGTATGCCTTCATACAGCCTGTGCCTAAGAAGGGTGACCGCTCCAATCCCTCAAACTACCGTCCTATAGCTTTACTTTCTTGTCTATCTAAAGCTTTTGAATCAATCCTTAACCGGAAGATTCAAAAGCACCTTCCACTTCTGACCTTCTATCTGATCGCCAGTATGGGTTCCGCAAGGGGCGTTCTACTGGTGATCTCCTAGCCTTCTTAACTGACTCTTGATCATCCTCTCTTAGCCGTTTCGGTGAAACTTTTGCTATTGCGCTGGACATATCAAAAGCTTTTGATAGGGTCTGGCACAAATCTTTGCTTTCCAAACTACCCTCCTACGGTTTCTATCCTTCTCTCTGTACCTTTATCTCCAGTTTCCTTTCTGACCGTTCTATTTCTGCCGTGGTAGACGGTCACTGTTCTTCCCCTAAATCTATTAACAGTGGTGTCCCACAGGGTTCTGTCCTATCTCCCACTCTTTTTCTGTTGTTCATTGATGATCTTCTTTCCAAAACGAACTGTCCTATCCATTCCTACGCCGATGATTCCACTCTGCATTATTCAACTTCTTTTAATAGAAGACCCAACCTTCAGGAACTTAACGACTCAAGGCTGGAGACTGCAGAACGCTTAGCCTCAGACCTTACTATTATTTCCGATTGGGGCAAGAAGAACCTGGTGTCCTTCAACGCCTCAAAAACACAGTTTCTCCACTTATCCACTCGACACAATCTTCCAAACAACTATCCCCTATTCTTTGACAACACCCAGCTATCACCTTCCTCAACACTAAACATTCTCGGTCTATCCTTAACTCAAAATCTCAATTGGAAACTTCATATCTCATCTCTTACTAAATCAGCTTCCTCGAGGCTGGGCGTTTTGTACCGTCTCCGCCAGTTCTTCTCCCCTGCACAGTTGCTGTCCATATACAGGGGCCTTGTCCGCCCTCGTATAGAGTATGCATCTCATGTGTGGGGGGGGCTCCACTCACACAGCTCTTCTGGACAGAGTGGAGGCTAAGGCTCTTCGTCTCATCAGGTCTTCTGCTCATACTGATAGTCTTCTACCTCTTAAATTCCGCCGCACTGTTGCCTCTCTTTCTATCTTCTATCGATATTTCCACGCTGACTGCTCTTCTGAACTTGCTAACTGCATGCCTCCCCCCTCCCGCGGCCCCGCTGCACTCGACTTGCTCGTGTAGCTCATCCCTATACTGTCCAAACCCCTTATGCAAGAGTTAACCAGCATCTTCACTCTTTCATCCCTCACGCTGGTAAACTCTGGAACAATCTTCCTTCATCTGTATTTCCTCCTGCCTACGACTTAAACTCTTTCAAGAGGAGGGTATCAGGACACCTCTCCTCCCGAAACTGACCTATCTTTCGGCCACCTCTTTGGGTTCTTTTAGGAGCAGTGAGTAGCGGGCTTTTTTTTATTAATGTTTGCTTTTTGTGTGCCGTTGAGCTGTCTCCTTTGCTGTAAAAAAAAAAAAAAAAACTTTCTCTCCACAGTTCACCACCTGTTCTTCTTCATCTCGTCTAATATATTTTTCTTATATTCTTTTCTCCTTCTTTTATTGTTCTCTATTCTCCTCTTCATCTGTGGTACTCCGAAACAACCATAATTAATCTCGTTTTCTCTTCTTTTCATATCATCTCCGTCACTTTCTCTTCACAGTTCACCACCTGTTCTTCTTCATCTCGTCTAATATATTTTTCTTATATTCTTTTTTCCTTCTTTTATTGTTCTCTATTCTCCTCTTCAGCCGTGGTAATCCGAAACAACCATAATTAATCTCCTTTTCTCTTCTTTTCATATGGTCTCCTTCACTTCCTCGCAGTTCACAACATACTCTTTAGTCTCGTCTAATATTTTTTTCTCATTATTTTTCCTCTTACTTTTAATTGTTCTCTCTATTCTCCTCTTCATCCGTGGTAATCCTTTTCAATACTGCGAGGTGGGTGGATCGGAGCCTTGAGGTCTGTAGCAGCGGCGGGTCGGGGCGGCCAAACAAAGCATTGCCTCTGATTATCACTCGAGGCTTTAATTCGCCGCGTGATTGGACCAACAACTTAGCCGCGGAGAGGGCGAGAGGGACGTGATGCACCGGCCTGACTACGCACTGGCGCCATACCCTCGACACTTACATACATACGTCCACACATACACACATACATACCTATAAACATACATACACATTCATATATACCTATAAACATACATACACATTCATATATACATACAGACAGACAGGTAGACAGAAAGGTAGGGACACAAATGCACGTAGACATAAAACACACACACACACACACACACACACACACACACACACATATTTAGCTCCTCCCCTTCCACACACACATTCCCCCCACCGCACACACATCCACCCCCCTCCCCCACACACAAACATTCACCCCCTATCCCCCACCACATACACACACATTCACCCCTCCCCTCCCCCCCACAAACACAGTCCCTCCTCCCCTCCCCCCCACAAACACAGTCCCTCTAAAGTTAAACCATGATAATTAGATGTGCTCAGCGAGGGCGCGAACCATGTCAACACAACCCGCATGTACCGACTCGTGCATCTCCCCCGCCCGCTTGGAGCAACAATACGTCTTGCACTCAACGGATGGAAGATACTACAGGACGATCGTTAGGGAGGAAGGACACGGTACTTATAAACAGTGATAATCAGGAGGAATTAGCTGTAGGGCGCGTCAACTATGCTATAATACTTTTTGTACAGCAAGGGAGGCAGGTCAAGGACAAACATACAAATACAGCAACAGAAAAGCTCGCACACGCAGCTCCGGGAAAAGAAAACAAGAACGAGAGGCCTAAAGAGAGGTCAAATAAGGGTGGAGAGGTGTCTTGATACTCTCCTCTGTAGACGCATAATTCTAAGAGATGATAAAATTAGTTGCAAGCAAGTGATATCCCTAGAAATTATTAGATACCAGAGGATGGTCATTAGCAGGAGGAACACGGTATTTATAAAGAGTGGCAATTAGGAGTACTTAGTGAGGGCGTTTGTTACGAAGTCGTCTCTACTGCATCACCTTGTCCTGTAGACGCATAATACTGAGATGATAATTAGTCTTAAGCAAATGATATCTCCAGGAACGATGATTAGGAATGCTCAGTGTGGGTGTGTCTGTCCTTGCAGGTCTTTGCGCCATAAGCAGAATGAAAAAAAAAAAAGAATAAAAAGTCGACTCTACTACATCTCTTTACACAACAGAATCAAAACACTAGATGATAATTAGTTGTTAACAAATAATATCTCTAGAAATTATTAGGAATACGTAAGTAAGGGCGCGCCTCAGCAAGTTAACTTTACTGCCACGCTTTATCCCGTAGATGCGTAATACTAAGAGACGAAAATTAGTTTACACATGATAGTATATCTAAAAATGATAATAGGATATGCTTAGTCTAGGCGCGTCTGTCTTTGCAAGCCGACTATACTACATCCCCTGACACAGAAGATACTAAATACTAGATGAGAGTTAGTTGCAAACAAATGGTGTCTCCAGCAATGATTAGATAAACTCAAGTGTGGGCGCGTCTTAGCAAGGAACAATAAGAGGAGAACAACAGCAAGAACAAGATGAACAAGAGCGAGAACTGGAAGAACAGGAACACGGAGAAGAAAAACAAGAAAAAAACTAGACCAAGAAGAATAAGAATAAGAACAAGAAGACTAAGAAAACGAGGAAAACAAGAAAATTAGTAGAAGAAAACAAGAAGGGAAGAAAAACAAGAACAACAATAGATGAGAAACCGCCATACAACAACACCTCACCCTGCAGACGCAAAATACTAAGAGAGGATAATTACACGCAAACAAATGATACCTTAAAAAACGAAAATTAGATTATACCCAGCGTGGGCGTGTCTCTGAAAGTCAAGTGTACTGTATCGCCTTACACATTGGTTGCAAAATACTTGATGAAAATTAACTGTACGCACACGCCTCTCAGCGAAGATAATTAGATATAGTCAGTGTGGCGAGTCTTTGCGAGTAGGGTATATTGCATCACTTGACATAGTACATAGATGCATGTTACTAGGAGATGAAAATTAGATGTTAACATATCTATATACAGTGATGAATAGATACACTCAGCGTGGGCGTGTCTTGGCAAGTCTAGTACGCTTAATCATCGTACACAGTAGATTCAAATGACTAGAATATGAAAAATAGTTGTTAACACATGCAAGATTTCAATAATGATAATCAGATATACTCCTCGTGGGCGCATCTTTGTAAATCTAGTATAACAGGAGATGAAAATTAACTGTTAACACACGCAAGCTCTAAACAATGATAGTTATATATACTCATCGTGGGAGTGTCTAATGTCAACACAATATCGAGTGTTCAGGATTGTGTTTACCTTCTCCAATACTTTCCAGCAGCCACTCGACGCATGATACTAACTGATGGTGATGGTGCAAACATTCGCTGATAAAGGGAGGGCGAGGAAGGAACACAACCGCAGGAGGAAATGATAATAATTGGAAGTCTTTTCCTTTTTAATACTGTGAATGGTAATGATAATCGAGCACATGATATCTCCAAACAGTGATGATTGTGTGTACTCAGTGCTCGGTCAAGTCATATTGCGTGGATGCTTCTGAAATGAGTAATAAAGATACGTTTAAATAAATGCTTAATCACTGCAATCTTAAAGTCTTCCTGAAAATTGCGAGGAAAAGTCTTCATTGTTCGTGGCGGTAATATATTTTGGGGTTAAGAGTACAAGCTTTTATATATTCGCTCGGTGAAAAACATAACTCTTCTCCCAATATGCTTCCGAAATGGGTATTAAAGATACGTTTAAATAAATGTTTAATCACCGTAATCTTAAAAGTGATGCTGAAAAGTGCGAGGAAAAGTCTACAATGCTCGTGGCTGTAATATATTTTGGGGTTAAGAGTACAAGCTTTTATTTATCCTCTCGCTGAAAAACATAACTCGTCTCCCAATATGCTTCTGAAATGAGTAATAAAGACACGTTTAAATAAATGCTTAATCACCGTAATCTTAAAAGTGATGCTGAAAAGTGCGAGTAAAAGTCTACAATGCTCGTGGCTGTAATATATTTTGGGGTTAAGAGTACCAGCTTTTATTTATCCTCTCGCTGAAAAACATAACTCGTCTCCAGGTATTTTAAGAGCTTGTTTACACTCGTTTTCGCCGTCGTATATTGAGGTCAGTGTGGGAACATTGTGCAACGCGTCTGGCTGTACCTCGCCCTGCCTCGGCCTTGTCCCTCAGCCAGATACCAGTGAGCCTCCCTAACCTAACCTGAGCGCGTTCTCCCTATCTCTCTACTGGTATGTAGCGGTACTCTTGAACAGGGAAGCTTGCGTTAGGTTAGGTTAGGAGTCATTTAGGGTAGTTTTGAATGCGAATCACAATGAGAGTATTTTCCAGAACAACCCGTGGTTAGTTTCGAAGCTACAGCCGAACATTTTTACTCAGGGACCACATACCATTTCAGAGATTCAGAATATGCACCCCACCCTGCCCCACCTGTACAACACCCAGCACCCTGACCCACCTGACCCACACCTCCAGCAGCTCTCCCCTGACCCCCAAGGCCCCTAACTAGCTCCCCCTCACCCCAATCCCCTTGTTATGCGACACTTGCTTTCTGTCTATTAACTGGCTCTCATCTCTTCCTTCCCGAGACCAAGATCAATAAATCTGCATATTATTTCAGGGGATTACGTGTCACTCCCGCAGCTGCTTAGTTTGGCCGATGTGTGTGTGTGTGTGTGTGTGTGTGTGTGTGTGTGTGTGTGTGTGTGTGTGTGTGTGTGTGTGTGTGTGTGTGTGTGTGTGTGCCCCGCCATGCAAGCAGCTCAGGACCCTCCGCCCCTGGGTTCCGATTTAACGCTGTAGTAAATTAGGAGAGAAAAGTCTAATGCTTGGCCCGGATCGCCGCTAAGGAGGGCGTGTGTCTGGTCCCTGCTTGTCGGGCGTCCATCGGCGGGTCTGTGTTCGCGGGCAGCTCACTCATAAGGCGACGCGTGGCCTTATAATGAGACCCGCTGACCCCGGGGCCGAGGGAGGAGGCTGGCCAACGACCCCCGGGCAGCCAGAGGGTCAAGCACTCGGGCCGGGTAACGCCGCGGCCAAACACGGCATCGCAGTCTTATTAAATATTTCCTGCCAGCCGGGCGCGAGCAGACCGGATTATAGAAAAGCTGAGGTTTTTTTCGTGTTTTGAGAAGCGTTTCGAAAGAAGTGACGTGGTTTTTGAGGCGAGAAAACCCAATACATGCATTTCTTATTGTTTAGGAGCCTAAGTTGAAGGAGAGCTGTGATTTATGAGGAAGAAAAAGCAAATGCGTATATATGCATTCATGTTTTGCTTTTCAGAGTCGTTGTGAAGAGATGCTGAACTTTTGGGGGTGAGGGAGAAAGCAGAATAAGTGTGTGTCTCGCTCAAGTAAAGTGCTATCTAACTGAATTAAAGATAAATCTCAATAAGTACATTTTTTTTCTGTTTCAAGGACCAACTCATATAAATGCAGAGTTGTTTTGCTCTCCAGAACCGTTGTAAAAGAGATGCTGGGCTTTTGGGGTGTCGGGAGAAAGCCTTAAAAATGTGTCCCGATCAAGTGAAGATGAAACTATAATCTAAGTGGAAGGAGAGCTGTGGTTTATGATGAAAAAGGGAAGACCCACTCGTTGAAATGCAGTATATTAGTTTCCTCTCCAGTCATTGTGAAAGAGATGCTGGGCTTTTTGGGGTAAGGGAGAAAGCAGGATTAAGACTGTGTCCCGATCAAGTGAAGCGCTGTTGGAATTAAAAGATAAAACATGAGGAAGGAGAGCTGTAGTTTATGAATAGGGAAGACCCACTCGCAGTATTATTTTCCTCTCCAGAGCCATTGTGAAAGAGACGCTGGGCTGTTTTGGGGAAGGGAGAAAGCAGCATAAGTCCGTGTTGTGTCCCAATCAGGGTCTTATTTCAACATATCCCGCCGCCAGTGCACGAGAAAGCATCGAATCTATTATTATTATACAAATCAATGTTGCTTTTATTTATGTGGCCGAAACAATACACCTCCATATCACTGTATTTAGATCTCCTTATTAACATTCGCCTCAGCCCAGCGCCATAAGAAGTAAAAGTGTATTAATTCATTTTTATTATTCAAATCGACGTGTTTTTCTTGTTTTATAAAGCGGGGTATGTTTTGGTGTGATACGCTTCGGTGAGCTGGAAGAAAATCATAAATAGTTTCCCCTCCTAATTTCTTTTTTTCTTTACGTAAAGGAGGAAAGGAGGGACGGAGGAGAGACGGAAGGGGGGAGAGAGAGAGAGAGAGAGAGAGAGAGAGAGAGAGTGCAATGAAAGAAGTTTGTTTCCTATAATTTTACTTATTTATTAATTCATTTTATTTTCTATTATTTTATTCTATTTTATTCCATTTATTTTACTTTTGAGTGTGTCATGAAAACAGTGTAGTCAAATTAACCTTTTGTGTGTGTGTGTGTGTGTGTGTGTGTGTGTGTGTGTGTGTGTGTGTGTGTGTGTCATGAAAACAGTGTAGTCAAATTAACCTTTTGTGTGTGTGTGTGTGTGTGTGTGTGTGTGTGTGTGTGTGTGTGTGTGTGTGTGTGTCATGAAAAGAGTGTAGCCAGATGTACCCAAGGGCCAAAATATCGTAATGACCTTTAAACTGTCACCCACAACCGCATAAATAGCCACATTTTATTAGCTCCTACACGCCCTGGCTGACACATCTTCGCCTTTCCCTTCTCCTCCTCCTCCTCCTCCTCCTCCTCCTCATTCTGTTCTCGTTATTCTATCTACGTTCTTATCTTCAACATCTGTCCTTGTCCTTCATATATTGTTCCTTTCTCTTATTTCTCCACTTTCTTCTCTGGCTCTCTGTTCTCCCTTTCATTCGCTTTCTCGTACACTCCGTCTCTCCACCCGTCTATTATGTCTATTACGTCTATCCACCTTTTTGTTCTCTGTCCCTGCTTCCTCCTCTTTCTCTTATGTGTCTCTCTCGTCCCTTCTTTCCTCCCTCCACCCCTCTGTATATACCTTCTCTCCACTCTTTCCTCCCACGCCAACCTCCTCCTCCTTTCCTCTTTTCGCTCTCTCCTTTCCTTCCTTTATCTCTCTGGTCTTTCTCTTCCTTTATCTTTCTCACCCCACCTTTATATTGGGAAGACTATAGATGGCAAGAAGGCAATGGGTGCATATGAAATGTCAGGTCAAGTACTGATTTCTGGTTTTTTTTTCTATACTTTTCTATCTAACTGTCTATCTGTCTGCTTGTCATTGTGTCCCTTGATCTGTTTAGTTCTCTATTCCATCTTCTATATATCTACCTAAACACTTCTATCGTTTTTTTGTTTTCTCTATTCCTTTCTTTCCAATATCTTTCTATCGAACTATTTATCTCCCTGGCAATCTGTCTATCTATATGTAGCTATTTAACCTTCTACTTAATTATTTGTATCTATTTATCTGCCGCTAATATTCATGCATGGAGGAAAAACAGCCGAGTATGAGGAGCTGAAGGGAAAGAGGTGCAGGAAAATGTTTTTGCGCCATTCTATTTATCTCTCACTTTCGTACATTTGGTTTCATAGTATTGTTTCAAATTCATGCTGGTGTGATGCAAGAATTTTCCCAGAAAGACGATGGCGGTCTCAGCTTTTTTTAGATAATGAATGGCGTGGTCAGGAAACCGGGCGAGAGCGAGGTGAGTGCAGTCGTCGGTTTGGGACGAGCTGGGCACAGCCACGGCCGATGCGGGGGCGGCTGACACCCCCGGCACGAGGCAGCGGGATGGGGGACGCGCGCTCTGGCATGTAACTCTGAATGTAAAACTCTGTGATTCAAATATTACCTTCAGGACGATTTACTCATAGATAGAAAGGTTTTAAGTAATGTAAGAAATGTAAGAAATGCAAGTCCAGACAGCGAACTCAAGGCCCGGGTCTAAGGCCTGTCACAGGCTTTTGTGAGAAATCTTGCCCGAACAGGCACTGGTTCATTCGTCTGTAACATCTTCGGCTGTGTTTTCCATCTCGCCATTCATGTCAATGGCATCTTCATCACTGACATTTTCAGTTGGCTCTTCTATCTCGTCATTCATGTCAATGGCATCTTCATCACTGACATTTTCAGTTGGCTCTTCTATCTCGTCATTCATGTCAATGGCATCTTCATCACTGACATTTTCAGTTGGCTCTTCTATCTCGTCATTCATGTCAATGGCATCTTCATCGTTGACATTTTCAGTTGGCTCTTCTATCTCGTCATTCATGTCAATGGCATCTTCATCACTGACATTTTCAGTTGGCTCTTCTATCTCGTCATTCATGTCAATGGCATCTTCACCGTTGGCATTTTCAATTGGCTCTTCTGTCTCGCCATTCATGTCAATGGCATCTTCATCGTTGGCATTTTCAATTGGCTCTTCTATCTCGCCATTCATGTCAATGGCATCTTCACCGTTGGCATTTTCAATTGGCTCTTCTGTCTCGCCATTCATGTCAATGGCATCTTCATCGTTGGCATTTTCAATTGGCTCTTCTGTCTCGCCATTCATGTCAATGGCATCTTCATCACTGACATTTTCAATTGGCTCTTCTATCTCGTCATTCATGTCAATGGCATCTTCATCACTGACATTTTCAATTGTCTCTTCTATCTCGTCATTCATGCCAATGGCATCTTCATCACTGACATTTTCAATTGGCTCTTCTATCTCGTCATTCATGTCAATGGCATCTTCATCGTTGACATTTTCAATTGTCTCTTCTATCTCGCCATTCATGTCAATGGCATCTTCATCGTTGACATTTTCAATTGGCTCTTCTGTCTCGCCATTCATGTCAATGGCATCTTCATCGTTGACATTTTCAATTGTCTCTTCTATCTCGTCATTCATGTCAATGGCATCTTCATCACTGACATTTTCAATTGGCTCTTCTATCTCGTCATTCATGTCAATGGCATCTTCATCACTGACATTTTCAATTGGCTCTTCTATCTCGTCATTCATGTCAATGGCATCTTCATTGTTGACATTTTCAATTGTCTCTTCTATCTCGCCATTCATGTCAATGGCATCTTCATCGTTGACATTTTCAATTGGCTCTTCTGTCTCGCCATTCATGTCAATGGCATCTTCATCGTTGACATTTTCAATTGTCTCTTCTATCTCGCCATTCATGTCAATGGCATCTTCATCGATGACATTTTCAATTGTCTCTTCTATCTCGCCATTCATGTCAATGGCATCTTCCTCGTAGACATTTTCAATTGTCTTTTCCATCTCGTCATTCATGCCATTCGCATCTTCATCGTTGACATTTTCAATTGTCTTTTCCATCTCGTCATCCATGGCAGTGGCATCTTCATCGTTGACATTTTCAATTGTCTTTTCCATCTCGTCATCCATGGCAGTGGCATCTTCATCGTTGACATTTTCAATTGTCTTTTCCATCTCGTCATTCATGCCATTCGCATCTTCATCGTTGACATTTTCAATTGTCTCTTCTATCTCGTCATTCATGCCATTCGCATCTTCATCGTTGACATTTTCAATTGTCTTTTCCATCTCGTCATTCATGCCATTCGCATCTTCATCGTTGACATTTTCAATTGTCTTTTCCATCTCGTCATTCATGCCATTCGCATCTTCATCGTTGACATTTTCAATTGTCTTTTCCATCTCGTCATCCATGGCAGTGGCATCTTCATCGTTGACATTTTCAATTGTCTTTTCCATCTCGTCATCCATGGCAGTGGCATCTTCATCGTTGACATTTTCAATTGTCTCTTCTATCTCGTCATTCATGCCATTCGCATCTTCATCGTTGACATTTTCAATTGTCTTTTCCATCTCGTCATTCATGCCATTCGCATCTTCATCGTTGACATTTTCAATTGTCTTTTCCATCTCGTCATTCATGCCATTCGCATCTTCATCGTTGACATTTTCAATTGTCTTTTCCATCTCGTCATTCATGGCAGTGGAATCTTCATCGTTGACATTTTCAATTGTCTTTTCCGTTTCGTTATTCATGCCATTGGGATCGTCATCGTTGACATTTTCAATTGTCTTTTCCATCTCGTCATTCATGGCAGTGGAATCTTCATCGTTGACATTTTCAATTGTCTTTTCCATTTCGTTATTCATGCCATTGGGGTCGTCATCGTTGACATTTTCAATTGGCTCTTCCATTTCGTCATTTATGCCAGTGGCATCTTCATCGGTGGCATATTCAATGGTGTCTTCCACCTCTTCATTCGTGCCACTGGTATATTCATCGGTGACATCTTCACCGTCAGGAAGGGCGGAACTATCTTGATCTAGCGATAGCCTTGTGCTCTCCTGTTCCCTCCTCGCCATTTCTTGTGCCTGGATAACCCTATGCAGGGCGGCAGCTTCCTGGCGGGTCTTCTGGAGGGAGGAGGCAAGGAGAGCATTTTCCAGCCGGAGGTGTTCGCCGGCCCTTCGGTCCCTCTCCTGGGCAGCACGCAGCGGGAGCGTTTCATCCAGCAGTCCTGCGTGCTGCCGCTGCAGGGCGGCGTGGTCCTCCTCCAGGGCTTCGTGCTGGGTGGCGAAGAGCATGTGCCTGCCCAGCAGCTCCTGGTGGCGCTCCTGCAGCTGGAGGAGTTTCTGCCCCTGGAATTCCAAGGCCTTCCGCCAGCTGGCCTGTTGCTGCAGGAGGCTTGTTAGGACCTCCTGTTGAACATTGCTCCTGCCCCGAAGGGCGACGGCGTCTTGTAGGCAGAACCGGGCTATTCCCAGCAGCCTGGTCCTTTCTGCCGCGCCCGGACTTGTCGGGAAGAGGAGGGACCCGTCCGGGCGCGGGCTGTCGCCGTTGCCGTCCACATCCTTGGCGAGGGCCTTGGGTGCAATGACCCATGGCTCCTGGGCCAAGGTGGCCGTCCATGTCCAGCAGAAGAAGGCGAGGACGAGAACTAGACCCATAGTGAAAGAGCAACTGGAGCAAGTGGAGCAACTGGAAATAAAAATAAGTGAGTGAGAGGGTGAGAAACAGAGAGCGAAAGAGGGATACGTGCCTGACACCGAAGACCGCATGAAAATAGGGAGATTTTGTGGAGAAGAACTGTAGGGGAACAAAATAGACTTCAAGAAATGAGGAAAGATAAGTGAAGGATATGGGAGAGGGGGAGAGGAGCAGGCAGTGTATAGAAGAAATAGGGAGATGGGAAGGAGAGAGAGACTTCTTCAAACTTACTTCAGACACACCAACACACGACCTGGTCGGGCCGGCACACCTGTCCAACGCTTACCTGTCTGTCCTTCGTTTTCTTCCTCCAATCTTCTGTTCTTCCTTTTCTCTTCTCATCTCTCCATCTCTCCCTCCTCCTTTCTCCATCTCTTCCTTCGTTCCTCCTTTCCTCTCTCCATCCCTCCTTTTCTCCCTCCAATTCTTTTCTCTTCTCTCCTCTCCTCAAGCCCTCCTTTCTTGGCAAATTTCACAATCCCGCAAAAGAATAGCGTCGGACATTAATACTCTCTTGTTAAATCCGCAAAAATGATTCCGCGTTGGCTGCGTCCGGGAAAAGCTTTTGATATACTGACGCCCGTAAACTGGGGGAAGATGTGTATTAGCGTTGATCTCTCTCTCTCTCTCTCTCTCTCTCTCTCTCTCTCTCTCTCTCTCTCTCTCTCTCTCTCTCTCTCTCTGATAACTGAACTTAGGGAACAATGAAAAATGAGAAGTAACAAAAAGAAAAAAATGGAAAAAGAAAAGAAAAAGATAACTATGATAGAGGAAGAGGAGAGTGAGACTGAAGAGAGAGGAGGAGGAGGAGGAGGAGGAGGAGGAGGAGGAGAGGCACGTTAGGTATCTCACACTTTGGACATGCACATCACACAGAGGAGGGAGAGATGCAGGTGGTCGAGGCGCTATGCTACTGAGGAGGAGGAGGAGGAGGAGGAGGAGGAGGAAGAAACATGGAAACATGGACTAGCAGGCAGCAGAAAGCCTGTTGGCTCAGCACTAGGCTGCCTGCGTTCAGTGATTTAATCAATCCGTTTGCCATAGGAGTGGCTTGCAGGGAAGGATTAAAGCACTTGTGTACCTACTCTTGGGAACGTTCAGTTCACACCCGTTACAGCAAAGTGGCGATCAATGCGTTTCTTGAAGGAGTTGATGGTCTCTGCACTAACCACTTCTGCAGGAAGGCTGTTCCAGTGGCGAACAACTCTATTCGAGAAATAACTCCTGCCGATGTCGGTATTGCATCGCTTTCCTTGAATTGTTTTTCCGTAGTTTCTTGTTCTCAGGTTAGTTTGTAGCGTGAAGAGTTTGGAGTGAGAGTGAGAGTGGAGGAGGAGGAGGAGGGAGACAATAGCATGTGGGGGGAGGGGGAAGGTGAGCTAGGCAGGCAGGTGCAAGTCTAACAAACAAACACACACACACACACACACACACACACACACACACACACACACACACACATTTTAAGAAGTGGTTTTAAAGAAATCAGAGAGAGAGAGAGAGAGAGAGAGAGAGAGAGAGAGAGAGAGAGAGAGAGAGAGAGAGAGAGAGAGAGAGAGAAACTAGTGTCACCCAGCATTGCTACAGGGGCGACAGGGGCAAGAAAGGGCAGGGGCAGGCAGGGAGGGGCAGGAAAGGGCAGCACCGTCACACACACACACACACACACACACACACACACACACACACACACACACACACACACGTTAGGCAAGGGCGTGGGCCGGGGAGCGTCCTGCCTTCGCTGCCTCGTCCATTATGCAGTGATTGTCCATTCTTGCGCGGGGCTCCGGCAAGCTATTTTTGATCAACAATATTTTTAGACCTCGCTCAGGCCTGATCTATTATGCATTATTACGATTTTTTTCCTTCTCTTCCTTCATCTCCTCCTCCTCCTCCTCTGATTTCTCCTCCTCCTTCGCTTCTCTTCTTCTTCTTCTTCTTCTTCTTCTTCTTCCTCCTCCTCCTCCTCCTCTTACTGTTGCTAGCCATTCTTCTTTCGTTAGACCTAGTTCTGGTATCTACTTTTACATCTCCTCCTCCTCCTTCTCCTCCTATTCCTCCTCCTCCTCTCCTCCTCGCCCTTTTCCAACCCGTTCTTGTAATTCTTCTCTTATATGAATATCTCCAATTCCATATTCTCTTACGTTTTTCCTCCTCCTCCTGCCGCCTATCCTTCAATTCCACGTTCTTTGTAGCTTCCTCTTCTTATTATGCTTCTTATTTTTCCTCCTCCTCCTCCTCCTCCAGTAGGGCAGATGGAGTAGATTAATATAATTACAACCGAAGAAGAGAGTTGGACTGGATTATATGTAGTGATCATTATAGGTGTGTGTGTGTGTGTGTGTGTGTGTGTGTGTGTGTGTGTGAACTGCGTATCAGCTTCTGAGGGTCAAGCGTCCGCCCACGCCCGACCTCTGTGAGTGGGCGGGGGGCAAGGCAAGTGGGCGGGGCTAGCTGGCCTTCTCTCTCTCTCTCTCTCTCTCTCTCTCTCTCTCTCTCTCTCTCTCTCTCTCTCTCTCTCTCTCTCTCTTTCTATCTATCTATCTATTTATCTATCAATCTATTTATCTATCTATCTATCTATCTATCTCTTATCAGTTTATCTATCTGTCTATCTATCTATTAATCAGACATATACAATAATACAACAATAGTATCAACAACAACAGCAATACTAACATCAACATCTATAAGAATCAGGATCTATGTAACATCAGTCATCTGGGAAGAATTGCAAATTATAAATACGTAATTTTATTGAAGAATAAAAGTATTTTGACTCAAATTATGAATGGAAATCTTACGAGAAATATATTCATGAAAGTAAGTCGAGAGAGAGAGAGAGAGAGAGAGAGAGAGAGAGAGAGAGAGAGAGAGAGAGAGAGAGAGAGAGAGAGAGAGAGAGAGAGAGGAAAAGACTTGTTTGGACTTTACAGCGTCTGGTAACACGGAATAAAAGGAAGAAGAAAAAAAACAGACAGGAAATGCCGAGCCGGGTCACCTGTGTGTGTGTGTGTGTGTGTGTGTGTGTGTGTGTGTGTCGCAATTATGTAGGAAATTATACATGAAGTGATTTACACACACACACACACACACACACACACACACACACACACACACACACACACCATCCCCCTTCTCCTCCTCCTCCTCCTTCTTCCTTCGCCTTTACTCTCCTGTATCTCTGACTCGTCGGTATTGCATCGCTTTGCTTGAATTGTTTTTCCGTTGTTTCTTGTTCTCAGGTTAGTTTGTAGCGTGAAGAGTTTGGAGTGATCAACGTTGCTGAGCTTGTTCAGGTACTTAAAGACTTGTATCATGTCTCCCCGCAGTCGTCTCTTTTCCAACGTGAAGAGGTTGAGTCGCTCGAGTCGTTCTTCATAGGGCTTCGTCCTCAGTGATGGTATTATCTTCGTGGCGCGGCGCTGTACTCTCTCAAGTAATTCAATGTCTTTCCTGTAATTAGGAGACCAGAATTGCATGGCGTATTCCAGGTGGGGCCTTACCAGCGAATTATACAAGGATAACATAACTCCCGGCGTCTTGTATTCGAAGTTCCTCGATATGAACCCAGGCATTGTATTGGCTTTTTTACAGGCGGACTTGCAGTGTTTTGTTTGTTTGTTTCCAGGAGGAGGAGGAGGAGGAGGAGAAAAGGCTATTGTAAGGGGATTAATTGCATAAGTCATTACCTGTTCCCTAATCCATTATGCTCGCTTCCAGTCTCCTAATGTTACAACCTAGGATTTTTTTCATCTCTCTCTCTCTCTCTCTCTCTCTCTCTCTCTCTCTCTCTCTCTCTCTCTCTCTCTCTCTCTCTCTCTATCTCTCTCTCTCTCTCTCTCTCCATCTATCTATCTATCAATCTACCTATGTCTCAGCCCTTCTTCACCCTACCCTCTATTCATCTGTCTAATTTTTTCTCTCATTCTTTTATAAGTTTCCAAGCTTCTGAACGCTATAGAAATAACGACCAATAACACATTCATCATCTCGGCTCTTCATGTTACAAACCAGCCTTTTCTTCTCTTTCTTCCCTTTGCATTACGTCGTAAGTCCATATTTTTATACGCCTCGGGCTCCCACTACGACTATTTTCACAGGCCACAGAGAAGACTACCCGGGTTTTTATGGGTATTTTCCCGTTCAAGGTGCAGAAGTCGTGTAAAACTATCACCAGGATCACAAAACAGTCCACGAAAAGCCCAGCAACTTCTACGAGAGGCTTTTCAAACAGGCGATCAGAGGACCGATACGTTTAAAAATACAGGCTTTAGTTTTTTTCTCTCCGCCTCCTGTGAGGCGCCAAGCTTATGAACACTATGGACCAGACCCCCAATAAGACACTCGTACATAATCACCCTCCTCACGTAACGCGCTATGAAAGGTGAGCTTAAGGAAGTCATTAGTACAGGGCAGGTAAGGTAAGGTGAGCTCAGTCCAATATAAAAAGGTGTATGGTAATCTTTTTCTCCTCGCTCCTTCCTCTACCTCTCTCCTCTCCAGCCTCGCTTCCCACTCCTGCCAAGGACCCGCTGTCAATGAGGTAGTGAAGAAGAGACGCCGGGAAAGGCCACAGTGTTTATGCATTCCCCCAGCACGCCGCTTCTTGCCCTTAAGGAGTTGCTGCTAAGTCCTTCTTCGGTATCCCTCCTCCTCCTCCTCTTCCTCCTTCCTTAAACTCCAGCATCCGCTAATCCTCCTCGTCTTGCTCCTCCTCCCCCTTCCCTTCACTCATCATTAGCTTTTTCTTCTTTTTCTTCCACCTCCTCCTTCTCCTCCTCCTCGTCTCCTAATAACAAGCCACAAGGGGGAGCTGTGTCTTAAGTAGCCTCATAGAGGACACACACACACACACACACACACACACACACACACACACACACACACACACACACTATCAATCACCAACTCATATATCTCTTTCTAATGTCTATTGGTTGAGTGATTCCCCTTTTGGGGGTAAAACGGCCTCCACTCTGAAGGAGCTGTGTTGAGTCCGTCCCAACACAAGCCGCTGGCCCCGACCTCGCCAGCGACTGTGACCGCCAACCAGCTTGATAGTGGTGAGGAATGATAGGGTCATATTCTTATACCTTTGGGCGGCCAAGCACACAGATTTGACTAGGCTTTCGTATGGATTTGGGCATTTCCAGGGGTAGTTTTATGACCCTTCTGATAGTCTGCCCCTTCTTCTGTACCATGAACCTAAATATACACTCATTAGAACCAGACTGATCTCCTTTCCGGCCTTAAGAAATAGTTTAAGTGGAGAGGTGGAAGTGTTTCAGAATACCGACCATAATGTCCTGTCACGGGGCGGCAAAGAACAGGGAGTGCTGTATCATGGCTTTGAATCGGAGGGTACATGATGGGAGGGAATGGCGGGATAATAAACGGTATCCTCGTGTATCCTTGTGTTACAGAAGTGGGAAGTGAAGAAAAGAAACAATAATGGGCATAGAACTATCCAAAAATAAGCTGAATCGAAGGCTGGGTTTCAAAATAATGGACTGACGTTACGTGTCAAAATAATAAACTAATGCTGAGTGTCAAAATAATGGACTGACGTTACATGTCAAAATAATAAACTAATGCTGAGTGTCAAAATAATGGACTGATGCTGAGTGTCAAAATAATGGACTGACGTTACATGTCAAAATAATGGACTAATGCTGAGTGTCAAAATAATGGACTGACGTTACATGTCAAAATAATGGACTAATGCTGAGTGTCAAAATAATGGACTGATGCTGAGTGTCAAAATAATGGACTGACGTTACATGTCAAAATAATGGACTAATGCTGAGTGTCAAAATAATGGACTAATGCTGAGTGTCAAAATAATGGACTAATGCTGAGTGTCAAAATAATGGACTAATGCTGAGTGTCAAAATAATGGACTAATGCTGAGTGTCAAAATAATGGACTAATGCTGAGTGTCAAAATAATGGACTAATGCTGAGTGTCAAAATAATGGACTAATGCTGAGTGTCAAAATAATGGACTGATGCTGAGTGTCAAAATAATGGACTAATGCTGAGTGTCAAAATAATGGACTAATGCTGAGTGTCAAAATAATGGACTAATGCTGAGTGTCAAAATAATGGACTGATGCTGAGTGTCAAAATAATGGACTAATGCTGAGTGTCAAAATAATGGACTAATGCTGAGTGTCAAAATAATGGACTAATGCTGAGTGTCAAAATAATGGACTAATGCTGAGTGTCAAAATAATGGACTGATGCTGAGTGTCAAAATAATGGACTGATGCTGAGTGTCAAAATAATGGACTAAGGGTAGGTGTCAAAATAATGGACTCATGTTACATTTCAAAATAATAGGCTAAGGGTAGGTGTCAAAATAATGGACTAAGGGTAGGTGTCAAAATAATGGACTAAGGGTAGGTGTCAAAATAATAGGCTAAGGGTAGGTGTCAAAATGTTGGACTCATGTTACATTTCAAAATAATAGGCTAAGGGTAGGTGTCAAAATAATGGACTCATGTTACATTTCAAAATAATAGGCTAAGGGTAGGTGTCAAAATAATGGACTAATGTTACATGTCAAAATAATGGTCTAACGCTGCCTGTCAAAATAATGGGCCAAGACAACTTCCTTTCAGCACAAACATTAGCCTTCAGTCCTCGTCTCTCAAGCGTCCCCGCGACCTCAACGCCTCAGTCAGCCTTGCTTCTCTATGCAATGACGCGGCTCATAATGCTGATTTAAATATCTCATCCATTATAGCTGTCCCGGGCCGTGTTACCCTCGCCGCGGACAAATATTAATAGGAAAAAAAAGCATTCCTCAAATAAGATAATGTTTTACTCTTAGTGACATCGGGTTTAATATATTTTTGCAAGCCTCGCCGACTTTTACATTATCGCGAACAACTGTCACACGCTTGTACCAGAATACTTACACGGCGACATTGCGTGGTGGGGGGGAAGGGGGAGTGCTGGGGGGAGGGGGGTGTTGAAGGACAAACTATTATATATCGTTTTTCTGTGGGGCGAGTAAAGGGAGACAATAGTTCAGTGTCAGTGTTCGTACATGAATAATACTTGTAGGCTGCTTTGTTTTGAACCCGTTTGATTTATCGGCTCAATGTGTGTGAACAAATAAATAGCGTGTACTGACTGGGTGGGCGCGGGCTGTCGCGGGCTTATTTGTACCGTAAAACGCGACAGTTCAAGGTTAGAAGAGAAGCTGAAAAAACGCTACGAAGATTGATTTTGATGTTTTGAAGCGCGTCTTCATATACTCCGCTCTTGAAATAGTTCGTCATAGGAAGGATTGCGGTAGGCGAAAGGTTGCTCCAGAGTTTATCAGTGCCAGAGATGAGGGAATGAAGATACTGATTAAATCTTTCAGTGGTATCAAGTATGTTTTGAAGCGCGTCTTCATATACTCCGCTCTTGAAATAGTTTGCCATGGAAAGGATTACGGTAGGCGATAGGTTGCTCCAGAGTTTATCAGTGACAGAGATGAGGGAATGAAGATACTGATTAAGCCTTTCAGTAGCAGGTTGGACAAATATTCAAACAGAGGGTCAGGGAACTAAACCTCATTCTGTCCTGTAGGAAAAGCTGTTTGCCGTCTTGACAAATATATGATCACTGCTGCGTGAATTTATAAGCGAAAGAGCGAAAAGACTGATTAACTTCCCTTAGCAAGTTAGGCAAACACACAAACGCTACACTTATTGAAAAGAAGACTAAGGCTGATAATGTGGGGCAGGGAAAGTTGTTTACATTGTTACTTCACAGGCAAGCTCAGTAAACAAATACGTAGACTCTTCTTATGGAGTGTATGAGTGAAAGCGATGAAGGAGCGAAGACACTGACAATCTCTTCCCTTAGTAAGTTAGGCAAGCAGACAAACAACATCTATCGAGAGGTAGACTAAACGGATTTTGGCGTGTGGATATTGCTACTTCATAAAAAGGCTACGTAATGAGCTATAGCTAGTTAATTACTCCATTAGTTACTCCACTTAATTACTCCATAGATAGGCAAACACAAGCAATGGATATCGAGAGGGAGTTTAAGATTGATTTTGTCGTGTTGAGAAAGTTGTTGGCATCGTTACTCTTTAGACAGACTTAGTAAACAGATACATAAACACTACTTTCTGAGCGGTAGGTAAAAGTTGAGCCTCTCTGTCCTGAAGGGAATGTTGTTTACTCTCTTGCTGAAGGGGAGTGACTGTTAGCACCGGCAAGACACTCGGGCAGTCTTCACTATATTGCCTTGAATGGGACATATTTGTGAGCTATGAAGAACTGATCGTTTGCCAGAATATTCTTTGACAAATTTATGAATCTGTAAAACCGGCTCCCCAGTCTCACGTTACTACACTTTATATTGAACGAAATGTTGCAGAAAAACCACGAGGCTTCCCACGATGCGACCTCAACCGTCATTACATTTCATTACATTTTCTCTCTCATTTTGCTTGCGACCTCCCTTCACTGGCCGCTGTGTTATGGGAAGGCGTGCCCAGTCCTTCACAGCACAGTTCAATGGCCTCAACCCCGCCTTCAGTGACTATTCTTTACCTGTATCCGCAATAACAGAGACACAGTAACATTAACACAATCTCTCGTTTTTAAGGCGGTCGTGAGGTGGTTCTTCGAGAGTGAACTAGACGGCGTGTGACTCTTCCTCGCTCTTATGTTGCTTCATGGCTTCTGTTATTAGCAAGACCAACAAAAAGTCCGCGTTATACTGTTCTGATAAAAGAGAAAAAAACAAGATGCCAGAAGAGAGGTCACTTTCGGGTGGAAGAGCTTCCACCTCCTCCTCCTCCTCATTACTATTACTATATTGTAACGTAAGATAATCAACGTATACTTATTAGCGTATATTCATCAGTGTCTATAAATTAACGTGCATTTATTTCTAACGGTGGTGGTCTCACTATGTCATTCTCGAGGTTATAGAATTGAAACGTTTACCCGATTTACCATTTCCCATCATTTCTTCCTCCGTTGTGTAAGTTCTTGCCTCTAAATAATAAAAGGTCGTGACTCATTTGCTCCTTTTTTTGTTTCCGTCGTGTTTGTCTTTTTTCTTTTCCGTCGTAAGGGAATCCCCAATTTGTTAACTTTTTTGCTGGCTCATCTTTCCCATATTTTTTCTCTCCCTCTCCGGCAAACCCCGCCTCGTGTAGCTTTCATTAGCCGTGCGTGTCCCTCAGTTCCTCTACCCTCGCCCCTTCACAGAGCCTCATCTCCCTAATGGTAGTTTTTTTCATACATTTTTACTATTTTCCTTGCTCCTCTTCACCTCTTCCTACGAACGTCAATCGTTATAAATACTCAAGCTCTTCTCCCATGTCTGTATTCAGTTCTTTATCCTTTATGGTGTTTTCTCATATGTTTTTGCTATTCCCGTTTCTCCCTCACACCTTTCCCTACAAACATCAATAATTATGAGTACACAAGCTCTTCTTTTATCTCTGTCTACAGGTATCCATTCTCTGTTTTGATCCTCGCTGTTTGTGTAAGAAAAAGCGTTTGCCTACACATCCATTTCATGCCTTTTGTTATCATATTACGAGCTTAATGGGTATATATGTAGTTCTTGAAATGTTAAACTTCGGTAATCTTTCTTAGTTTTGTAGCCTCCAGTGTGCTACGTGTTAATCGTGCCCTATGATATATATTTTCTAGTACGTCGTAGCCACTGTTTAGTCTACAAATCCTTGAGGTTATAGTCAGAAAACTACACTGGCCTTAGAAAAATAATGAACACAGCAGAAAAGAGCAACGCGAATCGGTACAAGAGAGATGAAAAATCGACTAAATTTCCCACTGATACTTGCATAAAGCACTTTAAGACACACACACACAAAAAAAGGGTCAAGAAAACGTCAAACATCCCAAACAACACTAAAAAAAAATAATATACATGCAGATAAGCGTATAGAATATCCCTTGTATTCCTCTTTGTACTTCCCAGCTGCAGTTCGAGCCAAAAGCAGCTGCAGAATACAGTAAAAAAGATCACATTAACTACAAACGTACAGCCAGTAAGACACACGGCGTAAGAAAACCACACAGCACCAGAAAATGCAGCACGAAAGCGTAACCCGAAGCGCAGAAATACATGTTGTTGTGCGCGGGGGAATGGTACGTAAGAGATGAAATTACATTTACATCCATTTGGCCTTATGACCGGCGGCGGTACTCCGTTTTTGCCGCGGCGGGGCAGGGCCGGCCGGGGATGATGAGGGCCCGTGCTAACCAGTTCTCGCGCCCACTACGGACCGGCCCCTTGCTTCTTGCCGCCCGCTTCTCACCGCCCGCCGCTCGTCCCTGCCTCAAGGGGCGACAGCTGAGCAAGGGAAAAAAGCTGACTGCATAAGGCAAGGCGTGTACTGTCCGGAGGAGGATGAGCAGGAAAACGGTGAGAGATGTTAAATATGTTAGGTAAGGTGTGATTTGCTGAAGTTAGACGTATGGATGAGAAGGAAAAATGGCTGGGTAAGGAGAGACGTGGTGTGAACAGTAGCTTGCGAGGGAAGATGAGAAGACGAAAAATATAGAAAAACGTTAGGAAGCTTGGCAAGGTATGGTTCGTAAGAGGTGTGAAGGAGTACCAGAAAAGGGGGCAATATGTGGTTTAGAAACGGTAAAACTATCGAGGAAAGAAGTTAAAAGGTAAAATAATAGAAAACGCAAGAAAATTGGTACGGTATTGTTTGTAGCCTGGAGAGGTATTATGAGGAGGCAAAATTTGATATTATAATTATAAAAAAAAACATATTAAGAGAGACATGACAAGGTAAATTAAGGCAAATAGGCAAGGTATACTAGTTTGCAGACTGGAGAAGTATTGAGAAGAGGTAAAAATAATACAACAATGAAGAAGTCTGGAAAACTGAACAAATTAATGGAAAAGAGACCTAAAAATAGACATCAGACAGGCATGAACAGCAAGCCATGAAAACCCAACACTTGAAAGCCACCAAAAAAGTCAAGGAGCCTAAACAAATTAAAGAAAAAGAAAACCTAAAAATAAACATCAGGCATGCAAGAACCCAACACTTCCAAGCTACAGAAGAATAAAAAAAAGACTAAAATTAATGGAAATGAGAGACCTAAAACTAAGCATCACACACCCAAACCCAGCAAACCATGAACACCCAACACCATGAAAACCCAACACTTCCAAGCTACAGAAGAGTAAAAAAAAGCTAAAATTAATGGAAATGAGAGACCTAAAACAAAGCATCACACACCCCAACTCACCAAACATGGAAACATGGAAACATGGACTAGCAGGCAGAAAGCCTGTTGTTGGCTCATTAGGCTGCTGCTTGCGTTCAGTAATTCAATCAATCCGTTTGCCATAGGAGTAGGCTGGTTTGCCATAGGAGTGCTTTGCAGGAAGGATTAAAGCACTTGTGTATCTACTCTTGGGAACGTTCAGTTCACTCCCGATGCAGCAAAGTGGCGATCAATGCGTTTCTTGAAGGAGTTGATGGTCTCTGCGCTAACCACTTCTGCAGGAAGGCTGTTCCAGTGGCGAACAACTCTATTCGAGAAATAACTCCTGCCGATGTCGGTATTGCATCGCCTTGCTTGAATTGTTTTTCCGTTGTTTCTTGTTCTCAGGTTGGTTTGTAGCGTGAAGAGTTTGGAGTGATCAACGTTGCTGAGCTTGTTCAGGTACTTAAAGACTTGTATCATGTCTCCCCGCAGGCGCCTCTTTTCCAACGTGAAGAGGTTGAGTCGCTCGAGTCGCTCTTCATAGGGCTTCGTCCTCAGTGATGGTATCATCTTCGTGGCGCGGCGCTGTACTCTCTCAAGTAATTCAATGTCTTTCCTGTAATTAGGAGACCAGAATTGCACGGCGTATTCCAGGTTGGGTCTTAGCAGCGAATTGTACAAGGATAACATAACTCCCGGCGTCTTGTATTCGAAGTTCCTCGATATGAACCCAAGCATTGTATTGGCTTTCTTACAGGCGGACTTGCAGTGTTTTATTTGTTTCAAGTCACTACTGATGGTGACCCCGAGGTCTCTTTCCTCTTGCACAACATGTAGTGGTTCGCCACCCATGTGGTATGTGTGGTTGCTGTTTCTGGATCCGATATGCATTACTTTACATTTGGCAGTGTTGAAGGACATCTGCCATTTTTCTGACCACCGAGTGATCTGGTCCAGGTCTCTCTGGATAATTTCGCAGTCTGCCGTTGTGAGGGCCTTCCCACCCATCTTTGTGTCGTCGGCAAATTTTGAAAGATTGGATTTCAATCCTAGTTCTAGGTCGTTGATATATACGATGAAAAGTATGGGTCCCAGCACTGACCCCTGTGGCACTCCACTTGTGACCGGGAGCCACTCGGAGGCCTGTCTGTTGAGTACAACTCGTTGTTTTCTTCCAGTGAGCCAGTCCTTGATCCACGCTGTCAGATTGCCGCCTAATCCCGCCGACTTGAGCTTCTTGAGGAGTCTTTCGTGTGGCACTTTGTCAAAGGCTTTCTGAAAGTCTAGATATATAACATCGCTGGGGATATGATTATCCCAGTTTTCATAGATACCTTGGAAGAAGTCCAATAAATTGGTTAAGCATGAGCGCTTGTTCCTGAAACCGTGCTGAGCATCGGAAATGATGTTGTTGTCTTCAAGGAACCTAACGAGTTTGTCTCTGATGATCTTCTCGAGGATTTTTCCCGCCACAGAGGTCAGGCTGATTGGTCTGTAGTTTAGGGCCACACTTTTGTCTCCCTTTTTATAGATCGGAGTTACATTCGTTTGTTTCCAGTCTTTTGGGACTTTGTTTTGTTGTAGTGACAGATTGTAGATGGTGGTGAGTGGCTTGAGGATTTGCTGCTTGAGTTCCTTGAGCAGCCTGGGTGACAAGTCGTCGGGTCCGGTGGACTTGTTTGTCTCGAGTTTGTCTAGGTACTTCTTCACATCCCGTTCGTCGATTGTGCCAATTTCTAGGGGAGTGATTCCCATCGGTGGGGTAGGGCTCTCGGGTACGGACTGGGTATTCTCGACCGTGAACACAGACGCGAAGTTTCTGTTTAGGATTTCGACCATTTGTCTACTGTCCTGTGTTAGTACGTCACTTTCATCTTTTAAGGGACCGATATTGCTTTTTGTCTTCTTTTTGGTTCTTATATACGTGAAGAACTTTTTCGGGTTGGACTTGGCTTTGCGTGCAATTTGCTCTTCATAGTCGCGTTTACGCTGGCGAATGAGTGTTCTGCAAGCTCTGAGGCTTTGATGGTATTGTTCGCGTGCCTCGTCAGTGCCGTTTTCTTTGAGCGAGTTGTATTTTCTCTTCTTTAAATTAATCGCCCGTCGAACCTGGGTAGTCATCCATGGTGGGCTTGTGGCATTATTTGTTCTCCTTGTCTTCATGGGAACAGTTGTTCTCTCTACCTCCACGAGTTCGGTCTTGAAGCCATTCCACGCTCCGTCCACAGGAGTGTAGGTCATGGGTTCCCAAGTTGTTTGGGTTAGCAGCTCACGAGCGAAATTAAAATTGGCTCTTTTGTAGTCTGGAATCTTGGACGTGTTTTCGGTGAGTTCATGGTCTGTTCTGATCTTTAGGCGGATTAGGTGATGGTCGCAACCATCCAGCTTTTCGCCGACTTGACATTCACGTGTGAGATCTGAATCACTCACGAGTACTAGGTCTAATATGTTATTTTCCCTCGTCGGTTGGGTAACAATCTGAGTAAGAAAAGTGTCTTCTAACATTTCGAGCAATCTGTTACCCTCCCGATCTCCAATCATCGTGGTCCAGTCAATGTTGGCACAGTTAAAGTCCCCGATAATGACTGATTGTTTGTTTTGCGTTACGGTGTGGATTTCTTCGTACAGCGCTTCGTCGTCCGCTTCTTGTTGCTTTGGAGGTCTGTAAACGGTTCCAATCGTTATTTTGTTGTGCTTGCTAGTCTCCAGTTCAACATATACTGTGTCATATTTCTCTGAGTCTCCTTTGGTTACTTCCACGGCAGGGTATTTGTTCTTGACGTAACAGATAACACCTCCTCCTTTCTTGTGAAGTCTGTTTTTGTAGAAGCTCTCGTATCCTGGAATTGAGAATTCGGTCATTAGGTGGTCAGAGGTGGCCCACGTTTCGGTGATGGCAATCACGTCCGGACTTTCTACGTCAACGTAGGCAAGTAACTCATCCCGTTTGGGTATTAAGCTCCGCGCGTTGGTGTATAGGACAGAAATGTCCTTCTTGACTTCAGTGCTTCGAGGCACAGTAGTCCGGTGTCTGCGTGTGTTTTCTGTTGGGGGCCTTGGTGTATGATGGGCGGGCTCTACTGGTTGGTTGTTTACGATACTTTGGCGCCCCTCCCGTGCTCGGAGTTTTTTGAGTACAAAAGTACTTCCTCGTTCAGCAGCCTACCAAGCCGTGCTGAGCCAATCGCATTGAGGTGAAGACCGTCAGGACGGAAAAGGTCGGGGTTGTCAAAGAAATGATCTCACACATTTGCGAACGAAACTTCCTCGTCCTGACAGAGGTGCTTCAGTCTGTTGTTGATGTTTGACGCCTTTCTGTGGAAGCCTGTGAAGGCGTTGATTCTCGGAAGAATCCCGGAGACAATGATGTGGCGTGACTTCTCCTTGTAGCGGCGGATTACTCGTCGGTAGTCGGCAAAATTTCCTCCGTGCGCGTTGTTTGAACGTTGTTCGTGCCAGCGTGCAAAACAAAGAGTGTGTCCTGTTCCGTGCGGTCTGAGACGAGGTCTGCCGCTTCTTCTATATCTTGTAGTTTTGCACCAGGAATACAGTAGCGTCTCCTGTTCTTGATACTTCGTCCACAGAACTCAGTCAGTTGTTCTCTAACAATGCTGTCACCCACCAGTTTTATGTTAACCTTGTTGTTGACCCTTGATCCGTTGAAGTGTGATCCGTCTTCACAGGAGACGGCTGGGAGGATTGTCTTCCGTCTACGCCTGTACGCTAGCAAGGAGAAGGAGGAGGAGGAGGAGGAGGAGGAGGAGGAGGAGGAGGAGGAGGAGGAGGAGGAGGAGGAGGAGGAGGAGGAGGAGGAGGAGGAGGAGGAGGAGGAGGAGGAGGAGGAGGAGGAGGAGGAGGAGGAGGAGGAGGAGGAGGTGGAGGAGGGGCGAGGAGGAGGAGGAGGAGGAGGAGGCGGAGGAGGAGTAGGAGGGGGAGGAGGCGGAGGAGGAGGGGAGGAGGAGGGGGAGGAGGAATATGAGGAGGAGGAGGAACGCAAACACAAAGATACACAAAGGAAGAACAAACAACAGCAGACCTGCTGGTCCTTACGAGGTTGTTTGTGACAAGCTACACTAACTATCTAATCAAAGGTGGAAGATGAAGGACAGCAAAGGCGAAGGCTCCTCCCTACCCCCCCATCCCTCCAGCCAAAGCTGGCAGGAAAGGAAAAAGAACCATGCAGCATGGAAAAACTGCATGTAATTTATGTAGGAAGAGGAAAGAACTACCATTACTGCTACCACTAACCGGGCGATAAAAGCGGACAAGGACACCAGTATTCGAAAGAACTTAACGTTATTACGACAATGAGTAATATCTTAGTTGCTGGTTGGATTCAAAACACTTGTCTAATCTATTCTTGAAGGCCGTAACTGTTGTACTATCAACGACATCGCAAGGTAGAGAGTTCCAAACATTAACAACTCGATTGAAGAAGAAGTGTTTAGCTTCGTGCGACGAGAATCTTTTACCACTTATCTTCAAATTGTGATTTCTTCTTGTTCTATTTGATCGATCAATTGTAAAGTAATCTTCCGCATTAATATCACTGAATCCTTTAAACATTTTAAACACTTCTATTAGATCGCCTCGCATTCTTTGTTTTGATAGGCTGAATAGATTTACTTCTTTAAGCCTTTGTTCATATGACAAATTTCTCAACCTAGGAATCATCTTTGTTACTCTTCGTTGAACCCGTTCCAACCTTTCTATGTCTTTTCTGTAGTAGGGAGACCAAAACTGTACACAGTACTCTAGGCGGGGTCGAATCAACGAATTATACAGTTTTAATATTACTCTTTCCGATTTATTATTAAAGACTCGTCCGATGAAGCCAACCAATTTGTTTTCAGTTTTAACTACCTCTGAACAATGCTGACCGGGCTTTAAATCGCTTGATATAGTGATTCCAAGATCCTTTTCTTTACTTACTGCAGAAAGTTGTTTGCCATTCATTACGTACCGAACGCGATTGTTATTTTTTCCGATGTGCAACACTTTACATTTGTCAACGTTAAATTTCATTTGCCATTGATTGGCCCAACGTGCAAGTCGATCTAGATCTGATTGTAAAGCTTCTTCGTCGAGTGTCGCAGTTACTTTACTAGCAATTTTTGTGTCATCAGCAAATTTTGATACTTTGCAAGGGAGCCCATCATCGATATCATTAACATAAATTAAGAAGAGCATGGGGCCAAGCACTGATCCTTGAGGTACGCCGCTTTTGACATCGAGCCTGTTAGATGTAACACCGTTTAGAACTACTCTCTGTTTCCGCTCAGAGAGCCAGTCCGCAAGCCAATTGTGAATGTTACCCGAGATACCGTGCGCCAGTAGTTTGCTGAGGAATCATTGGTGGGGGACCTTATCAAATGCCTTTTGAAAATCCAGATATATGATATCTACTGATCTGCTTTCATCGAACACCTCAAAAATATAGTGAAAAAAAATAAAGTAAGTTAGTCAAACACGAACGTTTACTACGGAAGCCATGCTACGAACTATTTATTATACTATTTTCTTCGTAGAATTTCACCATATTGTCGCGAATGATAGTCTCCATTAACTTACAAACAATAGATGTCAGGCTAATTGGTCGATAGTTTCCTGGATGAGACTTGTCCCCCTTTTTGAAAATTGGTGTGACATTTGCAAGTTTCCAATCCGACGGAACTTTTCCAGCTGTTAAAGATTTATTGAATATGATGGAGAGCGGTTTACAAATTTGATGTTTGATTTCTTTTAAGACCCTAGGGGTAATTTTGTCTGGACCAGGAGCTTTGCTTACTTTAATCTTTTCAATTGTGCGTAAAATGTCACTTTCTACGATGAGCACGCCACTTAACATCTTTTCGGCCCTTCTAACCTCCGGCGGTTGAGGTGATAAACAATCTTCGTCGGTAAATACGGAAGCGAAAAAGTTATTTAGGATTGTAGCCATTTAATTTTCATCGTTCGTGTGGTTACCATTTTCGTTAGCAAGCGGTCCGAGGGAGGAGGGGAAGCGAAGGAAGAGGAGGGGGAAGAGATGAGGCAGCCCGTTCATCACAATTTTTTATCCTTAGCCTTACAGCGCGAGCTCATTAGCGGTGACGGGCCGGGGTATTTATTTCGCATGAGGGGAAATGAGGCAGACACTGGATGCTGAGTGAGGGGCGGGGGGGGGGTGAAGGGGTGTGTGATATGTGGACTGGGGTGATGTGTGGGAGCGTGTGCTGTTATGTGTGGAGTGATGTTATGTGGACTTGTGTGATAATGTATGTGCCGTTATGTGGAGTGATGCTATGTGGTTATGTGGTGATACTGTGGATGAAGTGATGTGTGAACTGGGGCGATGTGGAGTGTGGATGTGAGTATGTGGTTAGTGGTATTATGTGGATGGCCAAAAACTTATTGAATATTGTGTGGTGTTATGTGAAGGTGTGTTGTATGTGGTTATAAGGTGAATACACATACTAGAGAACAGTTCAGTATGTGGTCAGCATGTGGTAGCGACAGTACGTATATATAATGTGGGAGGTGGCAATACTGGTGGGTGGTGCAGGAAAGGGTTACAGTCGAGATGGAGATTAGATTAACGGAGAGGTATTGTATGGGGGTGGCTGTGGGGATGATGTAGAGTTGTGCACGGTTAGTATATATAGAATTGTTAAGTAGGGTCGGTAGTGGGAAGTTGTAGTTGTGGTGATGATGAAGACGGCATAAATAGCATGATATCCGATACGTTATGAAAGAGGCCGCAGGTAAAAAGGTTCCTTATAACCGAGATAGGCGCAAAAGAAGAACCCCAGCGACTGTTTAAAGGGGAAATCCAAGTATTCTTTACTCCACTATATATGAGAACAAGTATTTTTGTGACCGTCAAATACAGGAAAACAAGACCTCCTTACCGCACTTACTACGCAGAAGGAAGCGGGCAAGAAATACATAGAAATACAGAGCGGGCTTTTTTTTCATTATTTTCTTTTTTTATGCCTTTGAACTTTCCTGTAAAAAAAAAACATCCTTGCCCTAGGTAGCAACACAATGACTTAAGAGAGGAAACAAGGAAACGAGAAGGCTTTGATGCAGTTACTAAGCACACCAAGACTATTTAAGACAGTGTAGAGGAAGCAATAGAGAAGTATATCCTCTTCCTTCACGCCAAAACAACGACTTCTAAGAGGACAGAAAGCAAGGAAACAAGAGGCCTTTAGTGCACTTAACCACGCAAAATGAGGAACATTAATGACCGTGAAAGGGAAGCGAGGAAGAAATATATCCTCCTCCTCCTCCTCCTACGCATTATAAATACGACTTCTGTGAGGAAAGGAGACCAGGAAACAAGAAACCATTAATGCAGTCACTAAGTACACCAAAAATATTTATGACGGTGTAGATGAAGCAAAAGAAAACTATATACTCCAAGCACACATCTACGCACCAACACACTGACTTCTACGAGGACTGGAAACAAGGAAAACAAGAAGCCATTAATGATGTCACGAAGCCAGAGAAGAAGATTTATGACATACAGGCAGCGAAAAGAAGGTATAAAGTCCTCCTTCATCTATACACAGCAAAACATTGACTTCTTTAAGGACTGGAAACAAGGAAAACAAGAAGCCATTAATGATGTCACGAAGCCAGAGAAGAAGATTTATGACATAAAGGAAGCGAAAAGGAAGTATAAAGTCCTCCAACACACCGAAAACAACGACTTCTATGATGCAAGAAAAACAGGAAAAGAAGGAAAACGAGATATCTTTTCCCTGCCGACGTCTGCGAGGCTCCAAAAGTGTTCTGATGGTGGTGGGGCCTCGATTGGCAACACTTGTATTTGTTATTCCTGAAGGGGAGAGGCTGAGACCGCGGAGAATAATATGTAAACAGGTATTGATTGTGTGTGTGTGTGTGTGTGTGTGTGTGTGTGTGTGTGTGTGTGTGTGTGTGTGTGTGTGTGTGTGTGTGTGTGTGTGTGTGTGTGTGTGTGTAGCAAGATAAGGTCAAGGAATAAAAAGGGTGGAGATATAAATAGAAATGGGTGAGTGTTTACCTCTCTCTCTCTCTCTCTCTCTCTCTCTCTGTAATCTCGACTAATGCAGGGTTTTATCGGCCTCTCTACCTGTCTGCCGCACGTGTCTGGGGAGAATACAATTAGGGGACAGGTGGAGAGGCAGCAAGTTAAAGGTGTGCATCATTAGGAAGATCAAGGATGCGACTGGTTTTGTGTTTATTTTTAAGAGACGTGGATTGTTTGTATAAAAAGAGGAAGAGGATTGTGTGGATTATATGTGGTGTCTTTGGTTGTGATGGCAATATAGAGACTGCGGGAGGAAGAAAGGGATATAGAAGGAGAGAGATATATGGGACTAGTTTGTGTATATATAAGGAAAGTTGCTTGTTTATATATGTTAACGAAGATAATTGTATGAACTAAAATTGAGTGAGGTTTTCCTCCTTTTTAAGATAGCAATTCAGAATGTGTGTGAGAGAGATAAAGATGAACGAGAACGAGAGAGAGAGAGAGAGAGAGAGAGAGAGAGAGAGAGAGAGAGAGAGAGAGAGAGAGAGAGAGAGAGAGAGAGAGAGAGAGAGAGAGAGAGAGAGTTATGCAATTAGAGGGGGTTGCGTAAGGATCGCTCACAAGGACCCAAGTCACGCTCAGGTGGGTTCCCTTAATCACGCGCAGGTATCTCGCTCTCACTTGAAGCCCCGGGGTAAAAAAAAAAGGGGGGGTGGTAAATTCTACGAGTGTGTCCTGAATCCTAAAAAGAAAGGAAAAAGGGAGAGAGTCTTAAAGGTAGCTAGTTGAGGGGGAAAACTTGTAGGATTCCTCTCTCTCTCTCTCTCTCTCTCTCTCTGGCGTGTCGTTTATGTATGTGAATGAATTTAGGGTGTGTGTGTGTGTGTGTTGTGTGTGTGTGTGTGTGTGTGCTCGGGTGTGTGTGTGCCTGGAGCGTTCACATGAAGGGAGGCATTGAAAGGAGTTGTGGAGTTAATTCTTTTGTCCAATAAGAAGAACATGGAAGAGGAGGAGGAGGAGGAGGAGGAGGAGGAGGAGGAGGAGGAGGAGGAGAAGAAGAAGAAGGAGGAGGAAAGAATAAAAATGAGGAAGAGGAAGAAGAGACAAGGATATAAATGAAAAGGAGGATGAGGAAAGGATAAGAAAGAAGAAGAGGAGAAGGAGGAGGAGGAAAAATAGAATATGATTAAAGAGAATAAGGAGGAGGAAAGGATAAAAATGAAGAGGAGGAGGAGAAGGAAAGGAAGAAAGAGAGGAAGGTAGCATATTTCAATGTAGGGAAGTGCAGTATTCTGAGTGTAGGTAGGAACAACCCCTCACATAACTATTGCTTAAATGACACTCTCATAAGTAGGTCTGGGTGCGAGAGGGATTTAGGGGTCTTAGTGAGCTCTGGTCTCCGTCCAAGGGCACAATGCATTCAAGCTAGAAATCGAGCTAATAGGGTACTGGGATTTTTTTCAAGGAGCGTAAGCAACAGAAGTCCCGAAGTCTTCCTCAAACTATATTTAGCATTAGTTAGACCTCATCTTGACTATGCGGTTCAGTTCTGGTCACCCTACTATAGAATGGATATCAAAATGTTAGAATCGGTGCAGAGGAGGATGACTAAGATGATTCAGGGGTTGAGAAACTTGCCATACGAGGAAAGACTCAAACAGTTAAACTTGCATTCTCTAGAAAGGCGAAGGGTGCGTGGAGACATGATCGAGGTTTATAAATGGATGAAGGGCTTTAATAAGGGAGACATTCATAAGGTTTTGTTGGTAAGAGAACCGGGTAGGACACGAAATAACAGGTTTAAACTGGATAAATTCAGATTCAACAGGGACATAGGCAAAAATTGGTTTACTAACAGGGTGGTGGATGAGTGGAATAGGCTTAGCAGTCATGTGGTGAGTGCCAATACAATTGTCACATTCAAAAATAGACTAGATAAATTCATGGACAGCGATATTAGGTGGGGTTAGATACACGGGAGCTTAGGGTCAAAGGAGCTGCCTCGTACAGGCCTACCGGCCTCTTGCAGACTCCTGCGTTCTTATGTTCTTATGTTCTTATATGATATAGAACAACAACAACAACATTACTACCACTCCTACTAGTAACAAAAATAACAATAACAACAATAACAAAAATAGTTCATGCCACACTTACCAACCAACGCCTGACTGACTGACTGACTTAATGACTGACTAAATGAATGAAGGAATGAATGAACGAATGAATGGGAACAATTAAAAGAGACTAATTACGTAAGTCGTCAAGCATTAATTGAAGAAGTTTAGCGCCGCCCCGATCAATAGGTCAACACCGGGGGATGTAATTAGAGCAGGTAAACATAATTAAGCAGATAGAAATAGCCGAGAAGCAGAGTCAGGAGTGTCATTACGCTCTGATTGTTTACTTTTCTTCTTCAGTTTGAGGTTGGGTGCAGAGTAAGATATTTTTTTCATTCTTTTTCAATGGTTTTTTTCTCGTTTTCTTATTTATGTACTTAAGTTGGCACACCTCCCGTAACTCACTCTCTACTTTTTTTTTTCTTTATTTCTTTCATTCTTTTTTCTTTTTTTGTTTGTTTGTTAGAATATTTGTACATTTGTTTCTTTGTTTCTTTCTCTTTCTCTTTCCATCTCCCTTTCCAAAGCCAGTATCAGTCCACAACAAAAACAACAACAACGACAGGTGCACAACAGGTAATAAACAGACTTATATCACAGGTGCTCACGTTGATTCATTACTTTCACTTTTAGCTTCTGTAATTAGACGATTGGGAGGTTGATTCTGAGCCTGACGGAGATACTACTACTACTACTACTACTACCACTACTACTACTACTACTACTACTACTACTACTACTACAACTATTACTGATGATGATGGTAGTATAGAGGTAGTGCGAGCGCGTGCAGTCCCTTTAAAATGAAACTCTCGCTATAATGAAGGTGAAGCGAGGTTACGTACTCTCCTAATTAATTGGGTTACCTGTCTACTCTCTGTGTAGCGCGACGACTTTGGAGCACAACAACATGCTTTTAAACATTAACAAAACCCTAATAACGAAAACAACAGTGCATTATCGCTACTACACACACACACACACACACACACACACACACACACACACACACACACACACACACACGAGACTGCCAAGCTTGTTTATCAGTTCACAGCCACGATCACACCTCCGGCCAAGTCCAGGTGAGGCGTGAGCTGCATTTCCTTCACGACTCGCCAGGTAAGACTTCTCGTTTGATCCGCCGCGTCAGGTAGAAAAGGAGGAGCAAGAGGAGGAGGAAGAGGAGTAGGAGGAGCGATGGTGAGTTAAAAGAGGTGGAAGAACGTGAGGATTTAGCATCGGAAAAGGGAGAAGATGAAAGAAGAGAGTGAGAGAGGAAAAAGGTAAAATGATTCTCCTCTTTTGCCATGTTCTCTCTTTATCTCCATCTTCCTTTTCCTCCTCGTTCTCTTATTCTTCCCTCTTCTTGTTCTCCTCCCTTTCTCTCTTCTTCTCCTCCCCTTCTCCTCCTATTTCTAAGCCACGCGTTTTCTCTCTTTTTCTCCCTTTCTCTATTCGACGTTGTAATTCTATCTTCCTACTTCCTTCCACCTTTTTCTTCCCTTCCTCCTCTTCCTGCTTCTAGGCCATATTTGTCCTCTCTTTTCTTCCTCTCTTTATTCGACGTTGTAATCTTCTGTCTTCCTATTTTCTTCCGCATTTTTCCTTCCCTCCTCCTCTTCCTGCTTCTAGGCCATATTTGTCCTCTCTTTTCTTCCTCTCTTTATTCGACGTTATAATCTTCTGTCTTTCCCTTCTTTCATCCCCTCCTCCTTTTCCTGCTTCTAGGCCAATTTTGTCCTCTTTTTCTCTTCCTTTCTCTATTCGAAGCTGCATTTCTCCCTCTTTTTACTTTCTCTTCCCCTTCTATCCTCCTCCTCCAAATTTATCCTCTCTTTCTCTTTCTCTCTCTATTCGACGTTGCGTTCCTCCATCTTTTTACTTTCTTTCTCTTCCCCTTCTATCCTCCTCCTCCTCCTCCTCCTAAACCACACCTGTACCTGGTTGTCACACTTAGAAATTAAAGAAAATACAAAACATTCAGTAAGGAGGTGTGCAAGGATGGGAGTGCGAGCATTATCACCACCATCACCACTATCACCCACCACCTCCACCACCACCATCACCCTCCGCCACCACCACCCTCCACCACCACCACCTGCTCGTCCTTCTCACCACGCAAAGACAAACAAACCGTAACATCCTTGCAAGATTATGAAGGTGAGCCGCGGTAAATTTAATCAGCGATGTTTTTTCTTGAATGTGTATAAAGAGTTTCCACTACCAACATGCACCAACGTCATCACATCCACCATCACCACCACCATCACCACCAATACCATCACCACCATCATCACCAATACCATCACCACCATCATCACCACCACTACCATCACCACCATCATCACCACCATCATCACCACCATCATCACCACCACTACCATCACCACCATCATCACCACCATCATCACCACCATCATCATCACCACCACTACCATCACCACCATCATCACCACCAACACCATCATCACCACCACCATCACCACCATCATCACCATCATCACCACCATCATCACCACCATCATCACCACCACCATCACCACCACCATCATCACCACCACCATCACCACCATCACCACCATCATCACCACCACCACCACCATCACCATCACCACCACCACCATCACCACCATCATCACCACCACTACCATCACCACCATCATCACCACCACCATCATCACCACCAGCATCACCACCACCACTACCATCACCACCATCATCACCATCACCATCATCACCATCACCACCATCACCACCATCATCACCACCATCACCACCATCATCATCATCACCATCATCACCATCACCACCATCACCACCATCATCACCACCATCACCATCATCATCATCATCACCATCACCACCATCATCACCATCATCACCACCATCATCCACCACCATCACCACCATCATCACCACCACTACCATCACCACCATCATCACCACCATCATCACCACCATCATCATCACCACCATCATCACCACCACCACCACCGTCACCATCATCACCACCACCATCACCACCATACCATCACCGCCACTACCATCACCACCATCATCACCACCACTACCATCACCATCATCATCACTACCAACATCACCGCCACAACCATCACCACCATCATCATCACCACCACTACCATCACCACCATCATCACCGCCACGACCAGCACCACCACCATCACCACCACCATCACCACCACGACCAGCACCACCATCATCACCACCACCACCATCACCACCACCATCATCACCATCACCACCACCCTCATCACCACCATCATCACCACCAGCAGCACCCTCACCACCACCACCACCATCAGCACCACCACCACCACCAGCACCATCATCACCACCACCACCATCACCACCATCATCACCACCACTACCATCACCACCATCATCACCACCATCATCACCACCATCATCACCACCACTACCATCACCACCATCATCACCACCACTACCATCACCACCATCATCACCACCACTACCATCACCACCATCATCACCACCACCATCACCACCATCATCACCACTACCACCACAACCAACACCATCACCACCACCATCACCACCACCACCACCACCATCATCATCACCACCACCATCACCACCATCATCACCACCATCATCACCACCACCATCACCACCACCATCACCACCACCACCATCACCACCATCATCACCACCACCACCATCACCACCATCATCATCACCACCACCACCACCACCATCATCATCACCACCACCACCATCACCACCATCATCACCACCACCATCATCATCACCACCACCACCATCATCACCACCACCACCATCACCACCACCACCAGCACCACCACCACCACCAACATCACCACCATCATCACCACCATCACCACCACCACCACCACCACCACCATCACCACCATCATCACCACCACTACCATCACCACCATCATCACCACCACTACCATCACCACCATCATCACCACCACAACCATCACCACCATCATCACCACCATCATCACCACCATCATCACCACCACTACCATCACCACCATCATCACCACCATCATCACCACCACTACCATCACCACCATCATCACCACCACTACCATCACCACCATCATCACCACCATCATCACCACCATCATCACCACCACTACCATCACCACCATCATCACCACCACTACCATCACCACCATCATCACCACCATCATCACCACCACAAACACCACCAGCATCACCACCATCATCACCACCACCACCATCACCAACATCATCACCACCAAAAGCACCTCCACCAACATCACCACCAACACCAACACCACCACCATCACCATCACCACCACCACCATCACCACCACCACCATCACTACCACCACCACCATCACCACCATCATCACCACCACCACCATCACCACCACTACCACCACCACCATCACCACCATCATCACCACCATCACCATCACCACCATCATCACCACCATCATCACCACCATCATCACCATCACCACCACCACGACCACCACTATCACGTACCACCACCACCACCACCATCACCACCATCATCACCACCATCATCACCATCACCACCACCATCACCACCACCATCATCACCACCATCATCACCATCACCACCACCACCACCACGACCATCACCACCACTACCATCACCACCATCATCCACCACCACCACCATCACCACCATCATCACCACCACCACCATCACCACCATCATCACCACCACCACCATCACCACCATCATCACCACCACTACCATCACCACCACCATCACCACCACCATCACCATCACCGTCATCACCACCACTACCATCACCACCACCATCACCACCACCATCATCACCACCACTACCATCACCACCATCATCACCACCACCATCATCACCACCACTACCATCACCACCACCACTACCACCATCATCACCACCACCATCATCACCACCACCATCATCACCACCACTTCATCACCACCATCATCACCACCACCATCACCACCATCATCATCACCACCACCATCACCACCATCATCACCGCTACCATCACCACCATCATCACCACCACTACCATCACCACCTTCTCCTTCCCACTTCATGATATAATAAACAGGTAACAAACTCTCTCTAACACATACACACACATTTTTTCATCCCCTTGTTACTAAGAGCAAAACTAAACACTAATAAATCTCGTTCTAAGAATACAAGGAGAGGTGTTACTCGTCGTACTTTTCAAAATAGATTATAGCCAATCCAGACAAAATAAAAATAAATGTAAAATCTAGGTATATTGGTGTAACAGAATGAAATCCATAAATAAAATGGTAGAAATTAGTGTTCTTGTCCCTCGTAAGAAAAGTCTAATATGATCTGTCTGGCAACAAAAAAGACGATCCGAAAGTTACTGAGTAAAGAATAAGAAAGAAACTGAAAACGACGAGCGTAAACTTTTTAAAATATTACCATCCGCTTTTTGACTCACCATAAAGAACAACAATAAAGATGCATAACTAATAGGAGAAAGATAGATAAACACATAGATAGATATAGACAGATATAGATAAACAATATATTAACCAGAACACATAATTAAAGGAAAGAATAAACACACTAACACACTTACAATCACCCCAAACCAGCTGCAACGACACTTCCCCAAAGACAGACAGACAGACATATAAAGAAAAGAGAACCTTGTATTTGGCGATAAAATGGACCCTGTCAAGACGTCAGGCAGGGTGACTATAACAAGTGAGGAAGGAGACAAATCCTCCTCTGATGTCTCTTGTTACTGCTGGTGCCACTCCTAACTACCTTTACTTATTTCTGTACGTGTCCTTTGAACCCAAGACTATGGGACATATTTTAAGCATTTCAGCCATAGTGCATATTTGACAAGACTTTCGTAGGAGGGTAGAGCATTTGCAGAGGTAGTATATAACCTTAAACATTTCGGATAGTGCACTTTAATTGACAAGGATTTCGTAGGGTTTAGGGCATTTGCAGAGGTAGTTATATGACCTTAACATTTCGGATAGTGCACTTAATTGACAAGGCTTTCGTAGGAGTTCAGGGCATTTGCAGAGGTAGTTTTATGACCCATCTGGTAGTTTCATCATTCTTTTGTGCCGTGAACATACAAAACAAGTCGTTAGAACGAGATTTATTTATTTTTCGGCCTCTGGAAAAAGCTGATATGAGAGGGGGAAGCGTCTGAATGTACCGACCAAAATATGCGTCCGAGGAATTTAACACCTACTGAAGAAGCTCTGTTTGGGGTTTCTTTCGTTCATTCATGTAACTGAGACTGCAGAGAAGGTTCAAACAATAATATTCTATAGTTAACAGTGAACCCACAGGCAATGAAGTCAAAGATATGTTTCAATTGGCACTTCTCTTCATTTTTCCTGCCGTTTCATTTCCTTCAATATCCACCTTTTTCAATTCATGTTCTCCTTAATCTTTATCTCCTCCTTCCTGTCCATCTTCTTCCTCTACCATCAACACATCCTTAGCTAACAAGACAACTTTTTACTTTCTCCTACCTGCTTCTCTCCCTTCATTAACCTCCTATTCATCCTCCCTCAATTTCACTATCCTCCTTTTCAAATCATTCTCTCCTCAGTATCTTATCCCCTCCTTCCTGTCCATCTGCTTCCTCTACCATCAACACATCCTTTACCTAACAAGACTTTTTCTTTATTTTCTCCTACCTGCTTCCTCTCCCTTCATTAACCTCCTATTCATCCTCTCCTTAATTTCACTATCCTCCTTTTTCAACTCATTCCTCAATCTCATCCCTCCTTCCTGTCCATCTCCTTCCTCTACCATCAACACATCCTTACTTAACATGGCAACCTCTATTTATTTTCTACCACCTGCTTACTCTTCCTTCATTAACCTCCTATTCATCCTCTCCTCAATTTCTTATCCTTTCCTCCCTGTCCACCTCCCTCAATTACCATCAACACACATTTTACCTAACAAGACAACTTCAGCACACCCCTGTAACCCACTCTATCACGAGCCTCTAAACTCAGAGCGAATGGTTTAAAACGTCTGGCAAAGTGGTGCCGGAATGGATTGAATACCTGCTGCAAATCGCTTACGACGAGAGGCCAAGGTTGAAATGAAGTCTGCAGCGAGTGTTGGCGGTGATTACAGAAGCTGTAAAGCCTGCAGTAAATTCTTGATCATAAATTACTGAAGAATGAAAATTTCCGTAGCAAAAGGTGAAATTTCAATCAGATAAAAGCCCTGATGTACAGATTGAACCTAATGAACTAGGACAATTTCCGTACGTAATAAAATAATCTGAAAAAAGCGAAATGACGATGAGATGAAGCCTTGAAGCAAAATAAAAAAACTACTGGATGATGAATGTTTCTGCAGATTGTCACAAATAAAGATGAAATAGCAATCAGAAATCGTAGCGTTCCAAGGTGAAGTAATTGCCTTGACAGATAGCTCAACAAAAGGCACAGAAAGATTAGATATGAAAGCCAGTCCTCACTGTTCGCGGAAGAGGAGGAGGAGGAGGAGGAGGAGGAGGAGGAGGAGATTACCTACGAGACCTCACATCGGCTCATAATAGTGATCAAGGCGCTATGGGCAAGGGTGAGGAAAAGGTCGAAATACAGCTGCCTCTCACTGCATAACCTCACTACAGAATTGAGTTACTTCAAAACCATCACCACACGACCCTGATAAAACCCTTGTTAACCCCAACCACGTGACCCTTTGACCCCTCTGTCCCTAACCTGTCAGGATACACTAAAGGCAGGCAGGAGATTGCACAATAAAGTCATCCCTCACTGTTTGTTAAGGAGAGTAACCACCACCTCCTCATAACCACCACCACCACCACCAGGCACCTCTTCGCCCCTCCACCCTCCAGCCCATTATCCCTCCCCTCACTCTTCGTCTGCTGGAATGACCTAACAAACTTTACACCACCACTAACCGCAGGAATCGCCGTGATCTCGAGTAAGGGCGCCACTTGCCTCCCATCACACGCCTGCGCCATCATCAGCCAAACAACTAGTGCCTTAAGAGCCTATTCAAGAGCCGGAGGGAGGGAGGGGAGGGATGGGGGAGGGAGGGAGGAGTGGGGAGGAGGGAGGCCATGTTCACCTCTCCTTGGGTCACAGTCATTTTACCTGGTGCTCGATAAAAAATAAGTCACCTGACTCATCCTCTGTCATTATCTCATTTTAGTGTAAATTAAATGGCAGAGTTCATCTTCTTCCTTGTCACCCGGTCTCATTTCGCCGTTGATCCCGTGAAAAATATTAATCCATCCTGAGTCGCTTTTTTGCAACTGAAATTTGCAAAAGAGTAAGCAACCTCAACTCATCCATTTTTTTTTTTTTACAGCAGAGGAGACAGTGCAAGGCGTAAAAGAAAAAAGAAAAAGCCTGCTACTTACTGTTCCTGAATAGAGTAAAGTGGCCAAAAATCTGCTTTTATGATAATGTAAATAGGGAAGTTTATCTAATTTACTTGTCACCAGGGATCTTTACACAGTTTTTACGTTGTTTTTACAGCAAAGGAGGCAGCTTAGGTGCACCTCTCTCTGTGGCTGAGTGCTGCTCGGTCCGTCGTTCCTAAGGGGCGCTGCCGCCCCCAAACACCGCCTCTGTGTCACTTCATCGCCGCCCGCCACTCTCCAGCCCTGACTCGAGTTGGCGGCGAAGGAGAATGGGACGGAGGAAAGCAGCCGCCCTCCCTTTCTGTCTGATGATGTAGTTGATTTTCCGATTTTTGTTCTATATCATTCATGAATTCTGTTTGATTCTTAGGTAAATTTGTACTTACTTATTCTCCAGTTGATGTCTTGCAAATTGATTGTTTTTGCTTAAGGATTTATTTTCACTTTGTTTATCTCCATTTTGATGTCTTTGTAAATTAAGATTGTTTGTTTCTTGGAATAAAATTTGTCCTTTCTTTTGCTCTATTTTGATATTTTATGAACTTTTTTTGGTTGTTTATTGACGTCGTTTTTCCTCTTATTTCTCTATTTTGGCAGCTGTAAAATTTTGTTGGTTGATTCTTGGGTAAGATTATTATTCGTTTTTCTATTCTCATATCTTTATAAATTTCCTTGTAGTTTTTATTTTTTCTCGCATTCTTGTTTCTTTATATTTATTCTCTGCCGGTGAATATAACAAACCGTCAAGGGCAATAAACACACACCCAACACTGCACAAATATGAAACACGACATGGAAACACGACCATGAATAAACCATTATATATATTTTTTCCTTAACTTACGAACATTACTCATTATTACACGTTAACTTTACCGGAGTCACACACACACACACACACACACACACACACACACACACACACACACACACACACACACACACACACAACACGCTCACAACCAACACGAGACAACGACAAACATTTCTGCACGCACTCACGTTGTTGAATATTCACACAAACACCTTTACACATATTATAATTCCACAGACGTATGTAACATTTACTGTATTTTTGTCGGCCCTGCACGGCTTTAATTTCGCACTGCTAGCTGTCACGTCTGTCCTGTTTGACGCCATCAAAGCCTTCATATTTCAATATATTTTGAAGGCAATATTATGCAGACATTTTATGGTGCGCGGCGCTGAATGGCTGTATGAATATTTTGTTACGGGAACTTTGTTGTTTGTTGCCGGGGATAGAACTACTACTACTACTACTAATACTACTACTACTACTACTATTTTGTTATGGAATCGTTTTGTTTTTTGCTGTTCATGCTGCTAGAAATTGAGCTGGTGATATTTTTTTTGTTGTTTCGCTTTCCTTACTACTACTACTTCTACTACTACTACTACTACTACTACTACTACTCTACTACTATTTTTACTGCTACATTTGCGTACTTTCAAACAACTAAATTTGTAAAAAGAGTAATTTTCTGACTTGAAACTAACTCTCTCTCTCTCTCTCATTGTTTGGCGGAGGAAGGGAAGATTTAGGAGTCAAGGGATTTCCTTCCACCTGTGTCCTGACGGAAGCCATAAAATATTGGTTGTCCCCTCCCCCCCTTGGCCACATTCAGACTGTGTGTGTGTGTGTGTGTGTGTGTGTGTGTGTGTGTGTGTGTGTGTGTGTGTGTGTGTGTGTGTGTGTGTGTGTGTGTTGCCTAGACTTTGTTCTCCTTTCCAGTTCTCTGTGTCCACTCATTCTTATGTATCATAGAACTTTCCAGGGTGAGTTTATTTTGTTGGCATTTTCGCTCCTGTAAGTGCATTTTTTTAATTTCTCCTCTTGTTTAATGAGTATGTGTAATTGGCATTTAGAGTGTTATTACTCTATTTGTATTGTTGTCATTAATAAGTAGTATTTGAAATATCCAGTAAGAAAACGAAGGATTGGCACTAGATATATATATATATATATATATATATATATATATATATATATATATATATATATATATATATATATATATATATATATATATATATATATATATATATATATATATATATATATATATATATATATATATATATATATATATACAGTAGTCTCTTGATAAGGACGATTGTCGGTTAAAGTTCACACTTCACCGAGGTCGCTTTTAACACGAATTTCCTTGTACAACTATAGTCAGCTGTTAACAGAACCAAAATTGGCCTTTCGCAGAGCGCTGATGTATAAATAATTCTCCTCTTATATCTGAGGGATAGGTGATCTCACGTCCATACGGGAAATATGAGAAATAAGAATAAATATTAAATATAAAGTAAGGAAGGATTACGTACTCTTGTCCTTTATGTTACTTTTATATTTCATCTAGCTATTAGTCTTGAATTTAGTGTTTTAATATTTGTTTTAAAGTTTAATGTCACCAAAAACTATACTTAGTTCGAATAAAGAATTATTATTATCATTATTTGTTTTAATATTCTGTCTTTGTCATGGCTTTCTGTCATAATATTGATTAGTTTTCTGTTACATCGTTTATACTAGATTTGGTACGTATAATCATTTTACTTCCTTTGTGAGAGTGTAGCTCTGCGTGACTGACCGTGTTTACCGCTCTCTCGTAATTATCTTATAAATAAAATCCTACTACATCATCGCCTTTAAAGTGGTGGCTATCGCGTCTGCTCCATCTAAAGATGCATCGAATCATCTTAAAATGCAGCTATTGAGACTTTTTCCTTTTTAACACTTTGCTTCGTGGTTAACCCTGTGTGGATTTGGCTTAATTTGCTTATCATTCGCTTTAATGCTTTTATGGATGGATTCAAAGCGTTCGATCCTTAATGCGGTATCGAACCCACTTAACGGCTAAGCGAGCGTGTTTGGCGGCTGTTTTGCGCGTGATTTATGGTGTTTAAGTAAATCATTTGGGGACTTAAGTCTTCGCTCTAAAGCTGTTTTCGCCCTTTATTATCGCGGTACTTTTCAGCGAATTATGTTTCTGCAAGTTGCGAGTGGAATGAAAATAATAACAACTGGTACCTTTATTACTCTTCTGTACCAATTTTCTCACCGATGCGCTTTTTTTTTCCTTGTTTTATGACAGATATTTATTCTTCTTTTTGCAGCTTATTTATGTCATGCCAATTATTCAAAGCCGAAGGAAGGACGGAAGCATTAATTAAACATGACGTCCCAGTTTGCATCGAGTTAATAATAAGTAAACACAACATGAAATTATATACCTCCGTTCCTTCACTAGCACGAACCGAGGCCACACAAAACACATTAACTTTATATCACACGAAGTATTCAGAACCAAAAGAAAGAGTGACGCATCAAGTATATAGAAGGAATCAACTAACTTATAAACACAATATAGAACTCTAATTCTTTCCTCGCATGAACCGAAGCACACAAACGTTTAAACTTTATATCGCACCAATTATTAAACGAAGGTAAAACGAACGCATCAACTAAACATAACGTCTCCATTTCCTTATCGACCTAAAAACATATGATTAAACTCCTTCATAAAATAGTAACATAAACTTCCATTCCTCACCCGAACTGAGGCACACAAACGCTTTAAACTTCAACGACGATTCAAGAAAACAACGCTTGAAGGATGGTCTCCTCTCCCTTTCCCCTCTCACTCCCTTTCTCCTTCCCCTCCTATCACACACACTACGAGTCTTGCCTAGTCTGCTGGAGGGTCTAACTGGTGGAGAGAGGGAGAGGAGGAGGACGGTCGGAGGTCGGGGCGGGAGGGAAAGGAGATGGAGAGGATAGAGAGGAGGAGGCGGTAGCAGCAGAGTCCCAGTTCAGTAAAATAAAACCCGAGGCAGCCCTAGTAAACTGCAGAAATACACGAGGTCGCCAATTCCCGAGTTTTTGTGTGTTGTGTTGTATGTTGTGTTGTGTGTGGGGTGTTCTCTCTACATCGTTAGGATCCGGCCTTAGGAACTGCCTATATTGATTCGTATTTCTTGGGGTCATTGTATTTTAGTGGGAGGTGGAAACATTAGTGAGAGGATCTGTTTGTCTCTATTTTTCCTTCTTTCCAATCTTACTCAGTTTTTATCTTCTTCCTGCATTTGCTCACTCTATTTTTTTGGTCATCTTACTCTTGTTCTTGTTCTTTTTATTATTTATCTTTTTTCTCCACCTCCTCCTCTTCGAGTTTTAGTAAGAGGGTTTCTGTTTGGTAGTAATAACAATATATGGTCGTGTGAGTATGGGGTCAGTTAGTTCATCCATATCCTTTTTTTCCTCCTCCTATTCTTATTCTCGTCCTTTTGTCTTCTTTCGGGTTTCTTCTTAGTCTTTTTGTTCTTATTCTTGACCCATCTCTTTTTTTTTCTATTTCTCCTTTCCATTATATTCCTTCTTTTTATCTTCATCTCCTTCCTCCTCATTCTCATCCTCGTCTTTCTCGATTATCAGTAAGAAGGTCACAGTTTCGTAGAAGAGGCAATAGGTGGCGATACTGTCGAGTTGGCAAGGCAGTGAGAAGTATTACTGCATTATTGGAGGAGAGAGAAACAGAGAGCGAGAGAGAGAGAGAGAGAGAGAGAGAGAGAGAGAGAGAGAGAGAGAGAGAGAGAGAGAGAGAGAGAGAGAGAGAGAGAGAGAGAGAGAGAGAGAGAGAGAGAGAGAGAGAGAGAGAGAGAGAGAGAGAGAGAGAGAGAGAGAGAGAGAGAGAGAGAGAGAGAGAGAGAGAGAGAGAGAGAGAGAGAGAGAGAGAGAGAGAGAGAATATGTCGAGGGTATTGTAGTAAGTTTGAGAGAGAAATGAAGGAGTAGAGATAACGAGAATTACACAGACACACCCACACACACACACACACACACACACACACACACACACACACACACACACACACACACACACACACACACACACACACACACACACACACTTTTATTTTTTTACGATTTAGTACATTTTTCTTATAATAATGTTAATTCCTTCTTTTCTCTTTTCAGGTAAGACTTTCGATTTCTGGCTCTGATTCCTCTGCGGCGCACAAGGTCAGTATGTATTGGTTGTACACACACACACACACACACACAGATTTCGAGGAGACTTGATCGCGGTTTTTAATGGATGAAGGGCTTTAATAAGGAGGGTATAAATAAGGTTCTGACGGTAAGAGAGCCGGGTAGGACACGTAGTAATGAGTTTAAGTTGGATAAATTCAGATTCAACAAGGACATTGGCAAGAACTCGTCCACCAACAGAGTGGTGGATGAGTGGAAGAGGCTTGGCAGTCGTGTGGTGAGTGCCAATACGGTAGACACTTTCACAAAAATATATTAGACAAAGTCATGGATGGTGATGTTAGGTGGGGTTAGGTTCACACACATTCAGGACTCGCGTTTCACCACAAAGTCTGGTGCCCGGTTTCATCCGTCTGTCCCCTTTCCTTCCTCAACGCTTCGCCGCCCTCCCATCGCCTCCATCTTTTCTTCTTCTTTTTTTAATATATAATTAAGTTCTTTTTCTTCCTTTTTCTTCTTCGTTTCTTGTTTAGGTTGTTTTCGTATGTGCAAATGTTTTCTTCGCACGTTTAACTCTGCGGTAAATTCATCCACTTCTCACTTCTCATCGCCCACCCGTCTGCCCGCCTCCATACCACCAGTCTTACCTCCCAGCCTTCACTGTCCTCTGTCCCGCACATCCCTACTACTCCTTCCTCCTTCTCCTCCTCCTCTCCTGCCACTGTCTACTTCTCCTTCCTTTGCTTTATAATTTAATCCTCCTCCTCCTTCACTGTCTCCTTCAATCTCCTTCTGCTTCTCCTCCTCCTACTACTGCTCTTCCTCCTGTTTCTTCTAAATGGAAGGAAAGGCAGATTGTGAAAAATAAAATAAATAAATAAAGGAAGGATAAAGAAAACATCAGCACAACGAAAGAAAGAAAGAAAGAGAGAAAGTGAGTCCGTGGTTGCAAAATATAAAGAAAAAATACTGGAAAAAAGGAATGGATGGAAAGGAATAAGGACGAGGAAAGATTAAAAATAGAAAAAACGGATTGGTAAAGAAAGAGAGAGGGAAGAAAGAGGAGGGTTTACAGCAAGAGGGAGAGGAGGAAAAGGAAAAGAAAAGGGGAGAGACTGGTAAAGGGAAGAAGAGATGATAACGGTGGGAGATGATGAGGGGAGGAAAAGAAAGGGAAACAGGTTCACTATCATAGAGCCACCACGTTAAGGAAGAAAAAGGAAAAAACAGCGGAAAAATAAATGGGAAAAAGCTTAAGGGGAGAAGAGAGGTGATGACGACGCAGTGGACTATGAAAGCAGTAAAGGAAGGTAAATAAACGCTATCAAACGCTCGGCCGATAAGGAAAAAAAACGGAGAAAGAAGATGGGTATGGGGTGGAAGGGACAATTTTCAACCAGCGCCTAGTGGAGGAAAATTACCCACATGCTACCAGCATCTCCAAACATCCCAAACTTCAGCAACTTCAGTCAAGAGGAGTACTGCAAGCAGCATGGTCCAAGCAAGTCATACATCACGGCATCCACTATAAAAAATTGCCTGCGCCACCAACGGACCGAAAATGGTGTTCAGGGTATTGGTGACAGGCAGAAGGGATGGTGATGGGGATGATGAAGATGGTGAAGTGAAGGGAAGATATATAGAAGGGAAGGGAGGAGGGGATGTGAGGTGTTGATGGGTATGGTGAGGGTGGTGGTGATGAAGTGAAGGGAAGATATATAGAAGGAAGGGAGGAAGGATGTGTGAGGTGATGGGTATGGTGAGGGTGGTGGTGTTGAAGTGAAGGGAAGATATATAGAAGGGAAGGGAGGAAGGGATGTGTGAGGTGTTGATGGGTATGGTGAGGATGGTGGTGATGAAGTGAAGGGAAGATATATAGAAGGGAAGGAGGAAGGATGTGTGAGGTGTTGATGGGTATGGTGAGGTGGTGGTGAAGGGCGAAGTGATGTCGATGAAGGATGAAGATGTGAAGTGAACGGAGAATAGAGGATAAGAAAATAATGGAAAGGATGTGTTAGGTGTTGATGGGGTGGTGAGGGTGGTGGTGAAGGGTGAAAGTGATGGTGAAGGGGTGATGAAGATAATGAGGTGAAGGGCAGACTGATAGATAGATACACGTCGAGGCAAGAGAAAGCTCGAGTTGCGTAATCCCAGCGAAAGTTTCAAAATCTCTCTCTCTCTCTCTCTCAAGATAAAATAAGATGTATATTTGCACATCAAGAAAACATCAACAAAGCTGGTGAGTATGTGTGTGCGTGTGTGTGTGTGTGTGTGTGTGTGTGTGTGTGTGTGTGTGTGTTTTATCAGGACACTGCAGACGCGAGTGTATATAATTTCTCACGCGTAGGGAATCAGAAAGGACGAAAAAAACACGTGGTTGTCTTGCAGTGGGGAAGGAGGAAGTGAGGCAAGGTGAAGGAGGAAGTGAGGCAAGGTGAAGGAGGGAAGGAGGAAGAGGGTAGAAGAAACGAAGGAAGGAACTAAGGAAGGAAGGAAGGAACGAAAAGGTCTTGAACGAGGAAGTGAGGCAGTATGGGAGGGAAGGGGGGAGAAACGAAGGATGGAAGGAAAAAAGGAACGAAGGACCAAGTTTTGACCGAGTGGAGGAGGCAAGAAGGAGGGAAGGTGGAAGAGAGCGGTAAGAAACGAAGGAAGGCAGGAAGTAACAAAGAGAACAGGTAGACGAAGGGAAATGGGTGGGTACTGCACATGAGGAGGTAAGGAAGGAAAAGAACTGAAGGAAAGAAGGAAGGAAGGAACAAGGAAGAGACACAGTGAGGAGGCGAGATAGAGATAGATAGAGAGAGAGGAAGCGAGATAACGAGACCAGGACGGAGGGAGGACGGTAGTAGGCAAGGAAAGGAATTAAAAGATAGGCAAAACAGAGGAGTTGGGAAAGAAGAGGAGAAAGGGTGACTAAATGAGATAAGGAATAAAGAATGGAGGGACAGACGAACGGAGGAAAAGAGGGAGAAAAGGAGGAAGGAGAGATAGACGGAGGAATGGAGGGAAGGAGGAGAGAGGGCGGATGGAAAGGGAGAAGGAGGAGAAAGTGGGAGAGAAAGAGGTAGATAGAGGTTATGGGAGGAGAGGGACGGAAGGGGAGTGAGGGGGAAAAGGGCAGTGTCCGGCGGAAGTTAATGGAAATCTAGTCAAGCGTCCCTTCCAGTCCTTCACGACGACTCACTAACGGTCTCAATTTTACCTCCTCTTATACTTTTTCCTCCCTTCCCCTAGTCTCCCCTGTGCTGCACTTTCCTCCCTTCCCCTTCCCATCCACCTTTTTTTTTTTACAACAAAGGAGACGGCTCAAGGGCAACAAAAGAGTGTAGAAAATAAAGCCTGCTACCACCGCTCCCATAATAGACAAAAGTAAAGAGCGGCCAAAAGAGAGGTCAATTTCGTGGAGAGGTGTCTTGATACACTCTTCTTGAAGGAGGTCAAGTCGTAGGCAGTAGGAAATACAGACGAAGAAAGTCTGTTCCAGAGTTTACCAGTGTAAGGGATGAAAGAGTGAAGATGCTGGTTAACTCTGCATAAAGGGTTTGGACAATATAGGATGAGCACGAGTAGAAAGTCGAGTGCAGCGGGTCCGCGGAAGGGGGGAGGCATGCAGTTGGCAAGTTCAGAAGAGCAGCCAGCATGAAACTATCAATAGAAGAGGCAACATGGCGGCGGAATTTAAGAGGTGGAAGACCGTCAGTATGAGGAGGGAGTTGATGAGACGAAGAGCCTTGACTCTACTTTGTCTAAGAGAGCTGTGAGGGAGCCCCCACACATGTGATGCATACTCCATACGAGGGCGGACAAGGCCCCTGTATATGGACAGCATCTGTGTAGAGGAGAAAACTGGCGGAGGCGATACAGAACGCCCAACCTCAGGTGCGAAGGCTCTGTACCTTTTGTGAGCTGCCTCTATCTTTGATAGCACGAGAACAAGCGTGATTAAACCAGAGAGAGAGAAAGCATGGAATGTGTGCCTCCATTCCAGAGACAATCACCTCTGTGATGCGGTGGGCACACACAGAGGGGTCTCTCCTGTAAGCAGTGATCATTCCACGGGAAATCGGAGAAGTACCTGTTCCTCTCTTCCTTCCTCTCTACTCCCTCCCCATCCTCCTCCTATTATGTGCTTCCCTTTCCTTCATTCACCCTCCCTTTCCTCTCCATCCTTTCCCTTTCCTTTACCTGCAAACCATCCCTGCCTCCTCCCTACCTCTTCCCTGCCACTCTAGTTTAGCTCCTCCCTCCTTATCTTCCCTTCCTCCCTTCACTTCCCTCACCTCTTGCCTGTAAATTACACGTGCAATCCCTTCCATTTCTCCTTCCACTCTCATTCATCTCTTCTCTTCCTGCATACTTCCTCCTCCTCCTCCTCCTCCTCCTCCTCCTCCTCCCTTCTTCCCTTCCTCCTCCCCATCTTCACTCCCTCGCCTCTTCCTGTAAACCTCCCTTCTTTCTTTTTCTATTCTTACTGTTTCGTTTTTCTTATTTTTAATATTTCTCGCCCTTGTTTCCTTTCCATTCATTCTCCACTTTTCTTTTATTTTTTCTTTATATTTGACAGCCACGAACTGTATCTTTCTTTCTTCATTTGCCTCGATATTCTTTTTCTTTATCCTTCCCTTTGTTGTTTTCTTTTATTTTCAGTGTGGCTTTCCCCTTCCCTTTACTTCGCCCTTTCCAAGCCGATTTCCCCTTTCTCCCTTTTCTTCTTTTTCTTTTTTCCTTTTACTTGATTCCCTTATTTTCTTATCCTCCTATTCTTCCTTTCTTCCTGCATTTATTTCCTTTATCATCCTTCATTCCACATCTACCATCACAGCAACGCCGAAAGTTTTTTTTATGTATATCTCATTCTTCTCTCCTTCCTCTCTTCCTCCCTTTCTTCACTCCATTCATCCCTTCCCTCCATCCTTCCTTCAGTCACAGCAGTCTCAATTTTTAATCCACTCCAATCATCTTTTTACCAATCCATCCTCACTATTTTACCTCAATTCAACCTTTTCTTCATTCCTTTAGTTATAGCAGTCTCAAAACAGCTTTCATCTTTCCTCTCTTTCTTCTTTTCTCCCTTCCTTCCCTTCCCTCCTTCCCTTCCCTTCTGCCTTTATTTATGACAATCTTGATATTTCTTTTCTTTCTTTTCTTTATTCATTTCTCCTTCCCTCCTTCCTTCTCTCCATTCATCCACTTCCTTTCCTCCTTCGGCATGGCAGCCTCTGTATTTCTTTTCCTCCCTTTCTTTCTATTCTCCTTCCTTCCTCCATTCATCCTCCTCTGTCTTTTCTTCATAGTTATTTTTTCTCTTCCCTCCTCACCTCGTACCCTCCAAACATCCCCTCCTTTCTACCCTCGGTCATGGCAGCCTCAATGTTGTTTTCCTCTTCTCTATTCTTTTCTCCTTTCCCACCTCCATTCATCCCTCCTCATGGCGGCTTGAACCCTCTCTCCCGGCAGTGTCTCGGGTCGGCGGGGCTGTCGAGGGTTTGGCTGCAGCTTTAACCTGCCGAGGAGACGCTGTCGGGGGACCGCAGGATGTTGTGCAGTGTCGGTCCCCTGTGGCATTAGGGCAGGCGAGGTGACACGTGGCGAGGCAAGGAAATGAGAGGGAAGGGAATGGGAGGGGAAAGGGAAAGGATGGAGGGATGTGGAAAGAGGAAGAAGAAGGAAAGAGGAAAGGAAGGAAGAGGGAGAAGGGAAGGGAAGGAGAAAGCAAAAGGAAGGGAGAGGAGAAGGAAGGAGAAGGGAAGGGAAATGGACGGGGGGAAAGGGCAAGGGAAGAGGAAGGGGGAAAAGAAGGGAAAGGAAAGGCAAGGGAAAGAGAAAGTGGAAAAGAAGGAAGGAGAAGGAAGGAGATGGAAGGGGGAAAGGGCAAGAGGAAGAGGAAGGGGAATGGGGAAAGGAGGCGAAGGAAGGGAAAAAAAGGAAAGGGAGGAGGAACGGGAAGGTAGAGGAAGGGGAAGGGGAGGGGAAAGGATGGAGAAAGCGAAGGAAAGGAAGGGAAGGCGGGGAACGGGGTCAAGTCACTGTTCTTTCCTCTTGCTTCTCTGGTTATCTCGTTTTCTGTCACTTACCTGATTATTGTGCTACGTGTGTCTCCGTGTCTTCCAATGTCTCTTTATCTTCCTGTTGCCTCTCCTCTTCTTTTTCTTCTTAGTTTCTTTTTGTCTCTTGGGCGTGGATGGATGCCTCTCGATCTGGATCTGGAAAGGGACAGGCACCTGTTGAATTTGTACTTTTTTATCCGGATACTTTTGCTGTTTTTCTCGTCTCTCTACCTCTTGAATTTCTGTAGTGTGTGTTTTTTATCTATGCATATATAAACAAATAAACGTATCTCTGAACAATCAAAGGAAAAGCAGTTTGTCTTGTTCTCAACTAAACATCTATTCAAATAAGTTTTCTTTTTCAATCTTTCATAAGTTTGTATATTCTTAAGTCCTCCTACTCTTTCTCCTTCTTTCTTTCCTCTTCCTCCTTCTCTTTCTACCTTTCCTCCTCCTCCTTCCCCTTCTATTACCGCCACACATGCTTTTATTAGATATTCATTAACGCTTTTTCATCTCTTCTTAATTTGTATACTCGAGTCTTCCCATTTTCCTCGTCCTCTTCTCCTTGCGTAATTTTTGCTTTTATTCATTATTCCTGTTGCAGATGTCAACGGTCGAGGCAACCCTGTCTTTGTTAAGTCATATATTCATGTGACCTAGAATGCAGTAGAGTTAATTTCCCACGCACATTAATTTATCTGCTCCGGGGCTGCTCTACATAAGCACACAGCCGCGCGATGTCACACATGAGCACGGCAAGGCGGCGAGGAGGCGGCGAGGCGACGCGCGGGTGCGAAGGAAATGCTGATGAGACAGAGTGAAGGATGGCGGAAGTGGACGAGGAGGAGGAGGAGGAGGAGGAGGCGCTGAGGGAGGGCGAGGAAGATCTAGTGGAGGAGGAGGAAGGGCTGGGGGAGGACGAGGAGTGAGGTAGGGTGAAGAGGACGAAGAAACATGGAAACAAAAACATGGAGGAGCAGGCAACACAAATCCTGTTAGTTTATAGCGAGGCTGTCTGTTACTGCAATGGGAGGTGTTCGCCAGGCGCTTTAGTGATTAAGGCACTTGCTGTATATACGGTTGAGAACGTTAAATCCACTCTTCGTGTCAGATTCATAATTAAAGTGCTTTTAGAATGAGCTGACCGTTTTCGCACTGACTAATTTTGCAGGAAGTTTGCTCCAACAGCGGATGACTTGCTCTGAGAGGTGAAAAGAGCTCCCGACCTTATATATATTGCATCACTTTACTTGACTGAGTACAACGTATTTTCTATTATTATTATTATTATTATTATTATTATTATTATTATTATTATTATTATTATTATTATTATTATTATTATTATTATTATTATTTTCTATTATTTCTTGTGGTCGTACAAATTATGGGTCGTATTACAAGACATTTCGCCGCCCAAGAACACATATTTGACAAGGCTTTCGTAGGAGTTGTGGGCATTTCCAGGGGTAGTTTTATGACCCTGGTGGTAGTGTGAGTCTTCTTCTGTACCGTGAACCTGAAGAAACACCCATTGGAACCCGACTGACCCCCTCTTTAACCTTTAGAAATGGCTGATGTGAGAAGCGAGTGTCTTATAATACCAACCTATGAATCGCTTGAGTAATTCTTCACACGGCTGTGCCTCAGAGATGGCGCCATTTTTACTGTGCGACGCTTTGCTCTACCGAATAAGTCTCATGTACTTATAACTGGGGAACCATTACTGCAATACGTTTTATAAGTCAATTCTCACCAATAACTGGCGCCACTATAAAAAAAAATTGCCTGCGCCATGACGGGCTTGGGCCGACCACCAGCTAGGCCCCTGAAGAAAGCCTACAGGCGCTATAGGTTGAGATGTAAAAAAAAAAAAAAAAGGTATGTAAATACAAAGACAACATTCATTCCGGTCTCTTACATTCACAGTTTCTGGAGATGAACCCAAGCATGCTATAAACTTTTTATTTTCACAAAAAAAGAAGGGAGAGTTTACAGTAGGAGGCGAGGGGGTTGAAGGTGGGGAGGAGGAAGGGGGAAGAAGGGGAGGAAGAGGAGGAGGAGGAGGAGGAGACGGGAAGTATGCAGGGAAGAGAAGAGGTGAGAGAAGGTGGAAGGGGAAATGGGAGGTGATTGCAAGGGGAGTTTACAGGCAGGAGGTGAGGGGAATAAAGGGGAGGAAAGGGAGATAGGAACGGAGGAGATGGAATCAGGGGAGGCGCTAAATGTGGGGGCGGGGAAGGGGTCGTGTGCACCTTTTTTTTTACAACAAAGGAGACAGCTCAAGGGCACAAAAAAGGAAACAATAAAAAAAAAAGCCCGCTACTCGCTGCTCCTAAAAAAAGAATCAAAAGAGGTACACTTGAGGCATCACCTGATACTGCCCTTAACATCTGAGCCCTAACGTATGACCTGCAGAGGCGACACACACGTTAAAAGCATACTGAGAATTCCTGAACACAAATTGGAAGATTATACTTGTTGAGGTTGAAGGACGTTTGCCGCTCCTCAGACTCTTCAATAACCCGGTCAAGGTCCTTTGGAATGGCTTCGCAATCAGCCGTGTGGGAGCCTTCACCCCTATTCTGGTGTTGTCAGCAAACCTCGAGATGTTGGCGGAGGAGAAACATGGAAACATGGACTAGCAGGCAGCAGAAAGCCTGTTGGCTTATTACTAGGCTGCCTGCGTTCAGTGATTCAATCAATCCGTTTGCCATAGGAGTGGCTTGCAGGGAAGGATTAAAGCACTTGTGTATCTACTCTTGGGAACGTTCAGTTCACTCCCGATGCAGCAAAGTGGCGATCAATGCGTTTCTTGAAGGAGTTGATGGTCTCTTGCCAACCATACTCAGCAGCAGGAAGGCCAGTGGCGAACAACTCTATTCGAGAAATAACTCCTGCCGATGTCGGTATTGCATCGCCTTGCTTGAATTGTTTTTCCGTTGTTTCTTGTTCTCAGGTTGGTTTGTAGCGTGAAGAGTTTGGAGTGATCAACGTTGCTGAGCTTGTTCAGGTACTTAAAGACTTGTATCATGTCTCCCCGCAGGCGTCTCTTTTCCAACGTGAAGAGGTTGAGTCGCTCGAGTCGCTCTTCATAGGGCTTCGGAGGAGGAGGAGGAGGAGGAGGAGGAAGAAGAAGAGTAGGGGAAGACGGGAGAGAGAGGAAGGGTGAAGAGTAGGCGAGGAAAGAACAGAGGTAGATACAGGAGGAGGAGAGGAAGAGAATGGACAGGAAAAGGAGAGATGAAACGGGAGGAGGAAGATGAGGAGGAAGAGAAAAATAACAGGAGGAGGAGGAGAAATAGAAGAAACAGGAGGAAGACAAGGTGGAGGGGGAGAAGCAGAACGGCACGGAGAAAAAAAAAGTAGATGGAGGAGGCGGAGGAGAGGGAGGAAGAGTGAAAAGAAGCGGACAGTGAAGGAGGAGGAGGAGGAAGAGGACTAGAAAAGAGAAGCAGAAGAAAGAGAAGTAGACGGTGGCGGGAGAAGACGAGGAGGAGGATGAAGGAGGAGCAGGGGGTGTGCGGGAAAGAGAACAGTGAAGGATGGGAGGTAAGACTGGTGTTATGGAGGCGGGTAGACGGCGTTGTGCTGGGCTAAGAGGGCGATGGGAGGGCGGCGAAGGAGGGGAAGGAAAGGGAACAGACGGATGAAACGGGCACCAGGCTTTGTGGTGAAACGCGAGTCCTGGAAGTGTGTGGAAGGGGAGGGGGGCGGTGAACATAAGAACATAAGGAGTCTGCGAGAGGCCAAAAGGAGTATGCTTGGCAGCTTCTGTGATACGAGACATGGGAGCGAGAGAAATAGAGAGAGAGGCAAAAGGAGGGAGGGAAAGGGAGAGTGCACAAGAATGAAAAACGACCAAGTAGGGACACTAGAAAGAAAGAAAATGATGAGATGAAATAATAAATCAAGTAGAAGTAGACAGCCATGACGAAGAAGGGAAAGACATGGAGAAAAGAAAGGAAAAGAATGAAGGAAGACGAATAAAATAATGGACAAAACTTTAGTGAACAGAATACGAAAGCCATGGATGACGAGGAAACGGTAAATGAAAAAAAAATGAAAAAAAAATATTAGAACCGAAAAAAATATAATCAATCGAAAGATGACTGATGGCAGAGATAAAAGAGAACATGATAGCTAAAGAAAACGGAACGAGGAAAAAGAGAAAAGTCAGAGAAAGGGAAGAAATAAAACCGGGAGAATACTGGAGGAGGTAGAGAAGGGGAAAAAGAAAGGGGACGAAGGTGCTGAGGAGGAGAAATAAACAGGCAGAGAACGTTAAGGTGAAGGAAGAGAAAAATGCAAGGAAGAAAAAGAGGAAGAAGAAGAAGAAGGTGGAGGAGTGATGAAGAGTGAGTGCTGCAATGTGGATTTATGGAGAGCAAGCCATTGTCAGCGTTCGAGGGGAAGGGAGAGAGGGAGAGGAAGGGAGGGAGGGAGGAGAGAGGAGGAGAGGAGAGAGAGAGAGGAGGAGAGTAGCAAGTGTCGTGTAGATTCCCCAAGAGATAAGGAGAGGAGGAGGAGGAGGAGGAAAAAGAGAAGGAAGTTAGAAGTTGGAAAGAAAAAATGAGGCAGAAAGAGAAATAAAATGAGAAAGAGAGGAAAAGGATGAGGACAATAGGAAGAGAAGGAGGAGAGAACCAAGAGAAAAAAAAGAGATTAAGAGAACAGATAGGGTGGAAATAGGAGTAGAAGAAAGAGGTAGGATAAGAAAGGAAGAAAAGGAGGAAAAAGGCGGAGAGGAAGAGGAGATAGAGGGTAGAAATAGGAGTAGAAGAGGAGATGAATGGAAAGAGAAGAATAAGGAAAGGTGCAGCAAGAAAGCAATAATGAGGAGAGAAAGAGGAGGAGAGAAAGGAGAAGGACGGAGGTAGATATAGGAGAGGAGAATGAAGAGAGTAATCGGAGTAAGAGGAGGAGGAGAACGAGGAAGAGGAAGAGAAGGATAAGGAAGATAAGAAGGATGGTAGAAAAAGATAGGCAAATGAAAACGGTAATAAGAGAAATAGGAAAAGCGGGAACAGGAGGTGGAAAAGGAGGTGGAAGAGGAGGTGGAAGAGGAGTGTAAGAGAGTCATAAAATCCGGACGTATTATTCCTGGAGATAAATCTTTCGTAGATGACATAATTTCCGTGATAAATAGCGTGGATATTCTTTTCCCTTTACGGCTGTGTGTGTGTGTGTGTGTGTGTGTGTGTGTGTGTGTGTGTGTGTGTGTGTGTGTACAGCGAGTATTCACCTTTGTTATGGACTGTCTTACGTGACTGTGTATATTTTTGCTTGTGTTTACTCTCTCTCTCTCCAATTTGACTTCCATCACCTTTATCCAGGCTTTTCCTCTTCCTCTTTCTCCTTTCCTCCTCCTATTCCTCTTCTGGCCTCCTTCTGTCACGCTTTCTCCACTATTTATTCCTCCTTCTTTCCTCCTCTAGCTGGTCTCTTTCTCCCCCATTTATTCCTTCCTTCTTCCTTCTCTCTTCCCTTTCCTTCTCTCTCTCTATTCCCCTCTCCCACTATCTCTCTCTTTCGTTTTCCCTTCGCCCGGATATTCTTACCTCATCTCTACCCTTTCTCCTTCCTCACCTCTCCTCCTTTCTTCGTCTCCCTCTCTCTCCCTACCTTCACCCTACAGGAGACTTCCTTACCTCCCCTTTCTTCTCCCCTTCCTCACTTTTCATCCTCTCTCTCCTTTCTTCTTTCTTCCGCCCTTCCTTCTCCTCTCTCTCCCTCTTCTCTGCTTCGCTTCCCTTCGTCCATGCATCCTTACCTCATCTTACTTCTCTCTCCTCTTCTCTCTCTCTCTTACTTCCTCCTCCATTTATTCGTTCCTCCTTTCTCCTCTCTCCCTGCCCTTTCCTTGATCCTCACTCGTTCCTCCCCAACTCCCTCGTTTACCCCTCGTCCAAGCAACCTCACCTCACATCTCCCATCTTTCCTTTCTCTCATCTCCTCTCCCTTTCTCTCCCTTCTCCGCTCCCTCCTCCACCCTTCAGCCTGTCTCGCCACAACGATGCCTCTCTTTAACATTCTATTATTCACTCTTTTCAGCTCTATTTTTTTTTCTACCTCTGTATCGGCTGTATTTTTTTTGGGTTGTTTGTTGTTTACCTGGTCACCATCACCTACCTCTGTTTACCTGTTATCTTGTTTACCTGTGAATGATTTGTTTTGTTTTTTCTTTCTTATTTGTGGCATATAAAGCGTAAAAAAAGATGTGGATTACTTTCATTATTATATTATCATTTGTTGTTATTATTATTATTATTTCGATTTTTTAGTTACTTCTATTTTTTTTTTCCTCCTCAACTTTTCTTCACCTAAATTTTCCTCCACTTCCAGCCATCTTGACACCCATTTTCTTCCTCCTCCACCTATCTTCACTATCTTTTTAGTCTACCTGTATTTTTTTGCTGTTTTCCTTCTTTAAAATTTCCTCTTCCACTTCCAACCTTTTTCACCTTCATTTTCCTCACTCATTTTCCTCCACTTCCAACCCTCCTCACCCTCATTTTCCTCCACCTCCAGCCTTCCTCACCCTCATTTTCCTCCACCTCCAACCTTCCTCACCCTCATTTTCCTCCACTCCCAATCTTCCTCACCTCATTTTCTTCCACTGCCACCCTTTCCTCATCCCCCTCTTCTTCCTCCTCAACCTTTCTTCACTCCCCATTTTCTTTACCCCTTTCCCAGTGAGGGGCATCGGGCAGTGTCATCCCCTTCCCTCATGGCACCATAATGGCACCCAATTACCTGCTACCACATGAAATGGCACCATGATTCCCTTAGGATAGTGCCAGGAGGGGAGAGAGGGAGAGAGATAGAAGGACGGAGTGCCAAAAGTGGAGAGGGAGAGAGGTGGAGGAGGAGGAGGAGGAGGGAAGGGAAGGTGGGAGGAAGAGTTGAGGAGGTTTCGGTTAGGGGAAGGATGTGTTGGTTGAGGTGAAGAGGAGGAGGAAGAGGAGGAAGAGGAGGAGGAAGAGGAAGGAGGTCGGTGGGAACGGAAGAAAGGACGCAGGGAACAATGGAGAGAGAGAGAGAGAGAGAGAGAGAGAGAGAGAGAGAGAGAGAGAGAGAGAGAGAGAGAGAGAGAGAGAGAGAGAGAGAGAGAGAGAGAGAGAGAGAGAGAGAGAGAGAGAGAGAGAGAGAGAGAGAGAGAGAGAGAGAGAGAGAGAGAGAGAGAGAGAGAGAGAGAGAGAGAGAGAGAGAGAGAGAGAGAGAGAGAGAGAGAGAGAGAGAGAGAGAGAGAGAGAGAGAGAGAGAGAGAGAGAGAGAGAGAGAGAGAGAGAGAGAGAGAGAGAGAGAGAGAGAGAGAGAGAGAGAGAGAGAGAGAGAGAGAATAAATAGTAAACTGTATACTTTCACTGACTGTAGATATCAAGTTACAGACACAGTATTTACACACACACATACATACATACATACATACATACATACATACATACATACATACATACATACATGAGGAATATGGGAAAGAGGGAACAAGGAGGCTGGAGGAGGGAGGAATTGGAAGAAAAATGAGAGAAGTGGAGGAAGGAGAAGGAGGAGGAAGAAATAAGGAAGAGGTGGAGGGGTGCGGAGGGGAAAAGTGCGAACGAGGAGGAGGAGAGAGAAAGTGGAGGGAAAAGAGGGGAGGTGAAAGAGTAAAGAGGAGGAGATGGAGGAGGAGGAAAGGAAGAGGAGTAAGGATGCGGATCAGGAAAGATGCAAAAGAGGAAAGAAATGGAGAGAGAAAGAGAAGTGAGGGAGAGAGAAGGAGGAGGAAGAGGAGGAAAGGAAATGAAGGAGTCCAAACGAGAGGAGAAAGAAGGAGGGATGAAGTGGAATGAAAAAACAAACAAAAAAAGAGAAAGGGAAGAGTAGGAGTGAAAAGGAGAAAGAGGAGGAGGAAATGAGGAGATATAGAGATGGGTGAGAATAGAGAGAAGTGCGGACAAGGGAGATGAGGATGGGAGATGAGAAGGGGAGATGAGAAGGGGAGAGAAACAGCATTCCGGTGGCGCCCCAGAGCATGAGTAATGAAGGAGGGGGGGAGGGGGGGGCGCTGCGTGAAGCCTGGTGGGTAATGCGGCGGCGGTTATTGTGAGGGGGGGCGAGGGAGGGGGGAAGAAGGAACCCCTCATACCCCCCTCTCCAATTCCCTTCCCCCCCCTTCACCTCAATGTCCCCTCAAATACCTTCCCCACTGCCACCACTACCATTGCCACTAACGCCTATGATATGACCTGACCTGACCTCCTTCGCCACCTCCTCCTCCACCTACAATTATAATATGCCTTCAACCTCACCACCCCAGCCCCCCCATCACCCCCCTCATCCCCTTACCTTATCTCCCTTTTTTTCCCTTCATCTATTCTCCCATTTTTCCCCTCAACCCATTTTCCCTTTATTCTTAACACCTCACCTTCAACACAGCCTTCTTCTCCTCCTCCTCTTTTCCTTTTCTTCTTCTTCTTCTTCTTCTTCTTCCTCCAACACTGCACCTCCCAAAGTTCGCTCAAGGAGTAAGTCCGACTGCCTCTCTCTCTCTCTCTCTCTCTCTCTCTTGTTTCCCACTTCCTTCCTTCTCTTCCACCGGTCCCGTCTCTCACTGCTTTTTCCTCCTTTCCTTCCTTCCTCCATTTCCGTTCCTCGCTCTTTGGGTTCTTCCATTATCATTCCTCCGTCTTTTTCCTCCCTCCTCTTCTTCCCTCCCTGCCTTCCTCTCTCCCTCGTTTCCTCCACCTGTCCTTTCTTCTTCCTCCTCTCAGGCTGATGCAAATGGAGAAAGATGAAGAGGAAAAGGGAGATAGAGGAGAGGGGAAGGAGGGGAGAGGATGGGAAGGAAGTGGAGGAGAGGCAAGAGGGAGGAAGGATGGGAGGAAGAGAGGAAGATAAAGGAAGGGAGATAGGAAAAGGAATAGGGAAACAAGGAAGGGAAAAAAGTGGAGAAAAGGAAGAAGAAGAAAAAAAAGAATGGAGGTAAGAAGAAGCGAGTGGAGGAGGTGGAGGTGAAGAAAGGAAAAGGAGGGGAGGCATTAGGTAAGTGGAGAGGTGGAGGAGAAGGTGAAAGAGAAGCATAGGTGGAAGAGAAGAAGGAGGAGGAGGTAGAGAGCTAAGGTGGAAGAGAGTAGAGAAGGAAGGGAAAGGGAGGGAAATCATGTGGAGGGGGTTGAGAGGTGGAGGAGGTGAAGGAAGGGAAACAGACTGGAGGCACAAGTGTAGGTGGAGAGGTGGAGAGAGGCTGAGGTGGAAGAGGAGGAACACTTGGGAGAGGGAATGATACAAGAAGAGCCTCAGAGGGAATGCATAATCAGCGCTCAAGTATCGGCGAGAAAAACACTCCAGTGACCGACTCATACACGAATATTCAGAGCGATCATATGCACTCACTCACCCAGCGGTATGAATGAATAAAAAGAAGTGAATATATACCTGAACTACTACTACTACTACTACTACTACTACTACTACTACTACTGCTACTACTACTACTACTATTTTTTTTAATACGTACCCATATCGAGTGTCAAACAGATGAGCAGATATGAAGTAGAGGAGGAGAAGGAGTAGGAGGAGGAAGAAGAGGAGAAAGAGAGAAAGTAAGATAGACAATGACAACGACGAGGAGAACGAGGAGAAGGGGAGAAGAGAAAAAAAGGAGGAAGAGAACTAAAAGCCAGATAAAAAAGGAGGAACACGACTAAGAGGAAGAGAAAAAAAGGAGGAGGACAAAGAGAAAACAGAAGAAAAAGAAAACGAGATGAGGATGAGGACTGAGGAGGACTCTTACACCTGTTAATTATGAGGAACAAGAGTCCTCAGGTAAAGACATACACAGGTGGGCTGGAGGGTCCTCACACACACACACACACACACACACACACACACACACACACACACACACACACACACACACACACACACACACACACACACACACACACACACACACACACACACACACACACACACACACACACATTCGAGCCTGTCTTAAGAGGAAAACAAACATTACAAACAGGTGAGTATGAGAGAGAGAGAGAGAGAGAGAGAGAGAGAGAGAGAGAGAGAGAGAGAGAGAGAGAGAGAGAGAGAGAGAGAGAGAGAGAGAGAGAGAGAGAGAGAGAGAGAGAGAGAGAGAGAGAGAGAGAGAGAGAGAGAGAGAGAGAGAGAGAGAGAGAGAGAGAGAGAGAGAGAGAGAGAGAGAGAGAGAGAGAGAGAGAGAGAATTATAATTATGCGCTTTCTCTACTATAAAAAAAAATCGCTAAATAGTCATAGATAGTCATGGAATATATCAATTAAATGAGAGCGTCCATAACATAGTGGTGTAGTGAAGAACATTGTTGATTCACCCTCCCACAAAAAAATAATAAATAAATAAATAAAAAAATGGTCAGGTGTAGTCGATCAGGTCCACAGGTGAGTAAATAATTAAAGGTACCAGTAAATACTCACACCTGCAGTCTGATACACGATACGAGAGGTCATTAATACCCTTCCTTATGACTTACTTAATGAAGAAGGCAAATCATATACACTTCAAGTCAAAAATAAAGTTCATTAAGAAGTTATACACGAATACTAATGACGTTGATTGGTGAATGAGTTAAATAGAAAATTACTGAATATTTGACGCTATTCGCGTTGCTTATTAAGAGCTGGAAAAGAAGTGCATGAATGTTAATAAACGTGCGAGGATAAATAAATGAGATGATTAACGAATTGATGACCTGACCTCCACC